>NC_053035.3:43679538-43889034 GCF_002575655.3 Aegilops tauschii subsp. strangulata
ACGCTTGAACAGTTGTTGAATGAGCCTTGCCCAAGGCATGGCTCTAGGGAAAAGTCGGCCACTCATTTATGGAAGGACTGCACAATCGTGAAGGCCTTCAAAAATTCCAATGCTTTCAATGGCAACAGTGGCCCGGGCGGTGGCTCAGGTGCTAGCGGCTTTCATGGCCCGGGCGGTGGTTCAAATTCCAATTCTCAGAATGTTCAAGGGGGCTTTAATCAACAGCCCGGCCAGGGTCATCAGCAGCAGCAGCAGGGGGATACCAGACCAATCCAAAGCAGCTTAATGGTGGACAGTATCATGTGTTTACCACCAGTCTGTGCAAGCGAGATTAGAAGCTTCATAAAAGGGTTGTGAATGCTGTTGAGCCGGCGGTTCCACGCTATTTAAGATGGTCTGAGCAGCCTATTGTGTGGAGTAGGGAAGATCACCCTCCCCGGGTTGATAATCCGGGTCACCTGGCCCTGGTGGTGGCTCCTCAGGTGGGGGGATATAAATTCACTAAAGTGCTCATGGACGGAGGCAGCAGCATCAACATCCTCTATTATGAGACCTTCCGTCGTATGGGGTTGATTGATAAGAACCTCAGCCAGTCCAATACTGTTTTCCATGGTGTGGTGCCTGGTAAGTCGGCATATCCAGTTGGTAAGATCGAGCTGGAAGTGGCTTTTGGAGATGAGTACAACTACAGGGCGGAAAAATTAACCTTTGAGGTGGTTAAGATAAGGAGTCCGTATCATGCTTTATTTGGGCGGCCGGCTTACGCCAAGTTCATGGCACGGCCGTGTTACGTGTATTTGCAGCTCAAGATGCCTGGTCACAATGGGACCATTACGGTTCATGGCAGCCGAAAGATAGCCTTGGAGTGTGAGGAAGGTGACGCGGCTTACGCGGAATCTGTTTGTGCCACAGAGGAGTTGAAGTTTTACAAGGACAATGTTGACCCGACAGATATGACGTCTTTGAAAAAGCCAACCACGGAGCATGAGCCGGTAATGAAATTTAAATCAGCTGATGAGACTAAACTTGTTGACTTTGCTCCAGGTGACTCATCTCAGCAGTTCAGCATCAGTGCCAATCTAGATCCGAAATAGGAAGGCGCGCTCATCGAGTTCATCCGTGAGAACAGGGACATCTTTGCGTGGAAACCTTCTGACATGCCAGGTGTACCTAGAGAACTCGCTGAGCACACTCTCAACATTGATCCGAAATTTAAGCCGGTCAGGCAATTCCTCCGGCGGTTTAATGACGAGAGGTGGAAAGCCATCGGTGAGGAAGTAGCCCGGCTCTTGGCGGCCGGGTTTATTGTTGAAGTTTTTCATCCGGAATGGTTAGCTAACCCGGTGCTCGTGCTCAAGAAGAACGGCACCTGGCGGATGTGTGTGGACTACACAGATTTAAACAAGGCTTGTCCGGCTGATCCTTTTGCTCTCCCCCGTATTGATCAGATTATTGATGCTACGGCGGGTTGTGAGCGCTTAAGTTTTTTGGATGCTTATTCTGGATACCATCAGATTAAAATGGCAGTTAAGGACCAGGAGAAGACGTCGTTCATCACTCCCTTTGGAGCCTTCTGTTATGTGTCTATGCCTTTTGGGCTCAAGAGTGCACAGGCGACTTACCAGCGTTGTGTGCAGAATTGTCTTCATAACCAGATCGGGCGCAACGTTCATGCCTATGTGGATGATATTGTGGTTAAGTCCACGGAGAAGGAGACCTTGGTAGATGATCTTAAAGAAACCTTTGACAATCTCCGGGTTTACAAGATGATGCTTAACCCGGCCAAGTGTGTTTTTGGTGTTCCCGCAGGCAAGCTCTTGGGTTTTCTGGTTTCTCACAGAGGCATTGAAGCTAACCCGGAAAAGATCAAAGCAATCACCTCTCTGGCTAAGCCGGCGTGCATAAACGACGTCCAGCGTCTGGCAGGCCGCATTGCTGCCTTGAGCCGGTTTATAAGCCGTTTGGGTGAAAAGGCCATGCCACTGTACCAGTTGATGAAGAAAACAGATGACTTTATCTGGAATGATGCTGCTAATGCTGCTTTTGAGGATTTGAAGAGACAGCTGGCTGAGCCCCCAGTCCTTGCTGCTCCTGTTGAGAAGGAGCCCTTATTGATGTATGTAGCCGCTAACACACGAGCTGTCAGTGTAGCTGTGGTGGTGGAGCATAAGGAAGCAGGTAAGGAGTATCCGGTTCAGCGGCCGGTTTACTACGTCAGCGAAGTACTCATTGAGTCCAAACAACGGTATCCACATTGGCAGAAGCTTGTCTATGGGGTATTCATGGCAAGCCGGAAGCTTAAGCATTATTTCCAGGGTCACCCTATCACTGTGGTTAGTTCTGCTCCCCTGGGAGATGTCATCCAAAACAGAGAAGCCACAGGAAGAGTGGCTAAGTGGGCTATAGAACTTGGGCCTCATGGTCTGAAATACGTGCCACGCACTGCTATCAAATCTCAAGCATTGGTGGATTTCATCAACGATTGGACAGAGCTGCAGGTGCCTGAAGAGAAGCCGGATAATACATACTGGACTATTCACTTCGACGGTTCTAGGCAATTGGAAGGCTCAGGGGCTGGAGTTGTATTAACTTCCCCTCGAGGTGACAAGTTTTGCTATGTGCTACGGTTGATGTTTCCCTGTACTAACAATGCGGCTGAGTACGAGGCCTTGCTCCATGGTCTTCGGATGGCTAAGGAGATGAGCTTAAGCCGGGTAAGGTGCTTTGGCGACTCAGATTTGGTGGCCCAACAAGTGTCAGGCAAGTGGGATTCCAAGGACCCTCTCATGGCGGCTTATCGCCACGAAGTTGATGCCATTGCTGGACATTTTCAGGGTTACCAAGTAGAGCACATCGATCGCAGGAAGAACGAGGCGGCTGATGCATTAAGCCGGCTGGGCTCTCAGCGAAAGCCGGTGCCGCCTAATACTTTCTTGGACATTTTGCATAACCCTTCTGTTAAGTTTCCTACAGAGGAAGACTTGGCTGTTCCTGACCCGGAGGCACAGTTGGTGGCGGCTCTCCACATTACCCCAGACTGAACAATACCATACTTGGCTTACATGACCCGGGGAGAATTGCCTGAGGATGAAACTTTGGCCAGACAAATAACCCGGCGGTCTAAGTCAATGGTAATTATCAATGGCGAGCTACATCGCCGCAGTGTCACTGGAACTTTCCAGCGTTGTGTTTCCCCTGAGGAAGCTCAAGATATTTTACGTGAAATTCATGAGGGGGATTGTGGCCATCATGCCGGCTCAAAATCCCTTGTGGCCAAGGCTTTTCGTCATGGTTTTTATTGGCTGACGGCTCATGCTGATGCAGAGGATTTGGTCAGTAAATGTGACGGTTTCCAGAGGTTCTCGCGATGGGCTCATGTGCCGGCTCAAGAATTGAGGATGATTCCAATTACTTGGCCATTTGTGGTCTGGGGGCTTGATATAGTTGGGCCTTTTAAAAGATCCAAGGATAAGAAGACCCACCTCTTGGTGGCGGTTGACAAGTTCACAAAGTGGGTTGAAGCAGAGCCAGTTAGTAAGTGTGACGCAGCCACAGCGGTTCAGTTCATGAAGAGGGTGATATTTCGCTTTGGTTTTCCACACAGCATTATAACTGACAATGGTACCAATCTGTCTAAAGGCGCCATGGAGGAGTTTTGTCAACGAGAGCATATTCGGCTTGATGTTTCATCAGTGGCTCACCCTCAATCCAATGGTCAAGCTGAGAGAGCCAATCAGGAAATCTTGAAGGGCATCAAGCCCCGGCTTTTGGTCCCTTTGCAACGGACGCCAGGTTGTTGGGTGGAGGAGTTACCCTCTGTGTTATGGAGCATCAATACTACTCCTAATAGGTCCACGGGTTACACGCCTTTTTTCATGGTCTACGGAGCTGAGGCGGTTCTCCCTAGTGACATCCGTCATGACTCGCCTCGAGTGGCGGCTTATGTCGAGGCGGACAATGAGCAAGCACGTCAAGATGCTCTTGACTTGCTGGACGAACAGCGTGACGTAGCAGTAGCTCGCTCGGCGATTTACCAACAAGACCTGCGCCGCTATCACAGCCGCCGGGTTAAATCCAGGGTCTTCCAGGAAGGTGATCTGGTGCTCCGGCTCATCCAAGATCAAACAGATGCACACAAGTTATCCCCGCCATGGGAAGGGCCCTTTGTGGTCAGCAAGAACTTGTACAACGGGCCATACTACCTTATCGATGTTCGGGAGCACAAAGATTCACGTAAGTCGGAGGAAGAGACCCGTCGGCCGTGGAACATAGCTCAGCTTCGGCCTTATTACACTTGAGCCACCGGCTCTCATAATGTACATATTTCTATAGCCATGTATATATTATGATAAATAATAAAGCAGGACCTCTGTCCTTTTCTCCTCCAAAGGTAAATGTGTTATTTCCATTACAACATTACATGGTCACTTGGAGGTGGATTTGGCTTACGATCGTATTCGAATCTAGCCGTTAACAATATGATCACCTGGGGGCTTCCTGTTCAAACATAGGTCGTATTCGAACCAAAGAGAACATAGCTGTCGATACCCACTTGATTGGCAAATTGCCGAGCTCATTGGGGAGTTTTTCTTGATCATATTTGAATCATGGCTCAACCCCCTTTGGGAACCGACGTGGATCGTATTCGAATCAGCGTCGTTAAACAACTCTTAAGGTCATTTGGGGGCTTCCTGTTCAAACATGGGTCGTATCCGAACCCAAGAGAACATAGCTGTCGGTACCCTCTTGATAGGCAACGCCAAAGCCACTGGGGGCTATATGATCGCATTCGAATCTTAAGCTTAACCCCTTTGGGACGGTTCTCTGGTCGTATTCGAACCAGAAGCCCCTAAGTTTTGATCTTTTGGTTTGCAACAAGTTCTTTTGATCATATCAACAGTATGCAAGGGCGGTTCTTACTCCGCCGGCTTAACTTTGATTAATAATGTTGATAGCACACAATAGGCATTATAGGTGCTGATGAACCGGAATTGCGTTCTCAACCTCATTATTTGGGTTACATGAGCCGGAGGTGTACTTGCAAGGTTTGCAGGTATGCTATTGTGGTTATCCTGAAGATATGATTGAGAGCCGGTCTTTTATGACCTTGGTTTATATTCCGGGTTATATGTAAGATATATGACTCTCCATGCGGTAAGCCGCCTAGAGACTTGTGATTTATTTTTCTATGCAGAATAATTCAAGACAGTTCTTCAAGCTTAAGGAAAGTAAATGATCAAACATAATCTGGAGGAACATGAAAGAGCAGCTTCAACGGAGTTAAGCGCTGCGCACGTGCACGATGGCACGACAAAATTAACTGTTTTTCCTACTCTATTAAAGGACTCCCCGAGTCCAAAAGGTGAGGCATTGTTTATAAGGCGTAACCATGAGCTGCCTAAGTAGTCAAGGTGCTTGTTGGGTTGAAGCTTCCGGCTCATCCCTCTCTGCTCCTCCGACTGTTTCCATGACCTGGAAGGTTGATGATTTCCAGTCAATGCCGCTCAAAGCTTCAAATTGAGCCTCATCATCAATTAACCCGGCCGGGTCAACTTCTGGGGCGAAGGTATGCTTACGAGTCGGAGGGATCAGGCTGACTGCTTCATAGCGTGGAGTTGGGATCCTCTGATTCTCCGCGTCATAGCCCGGCTGATACTTGGTAAGGTCTGTGTCATTCCCAATCAAGGTGGCCACCGGGCGAACGCTCTTCACACAGGCGGCAAAGTCTTTCTGTTCAAAGGGGGTGCCGTCTTCCTTCAGGCTGGGATATCCAAGAGCGATGTCGGCCGGGTCTAGCTCCGGTAGAAATGCCTTGGCCCGGCTCAGAGCAGCTATGGCTCCGGCTCTTGCAGAAGCCCGTCTCAGCTCTTGGAAGCACTGAGGAAGTACAACAAGCCGCCTGAGTACATTTGCCAGGTGAGTGGGAACTTCATTGGACAGAGCCACAACGGCTAAAGCACGTTGTGACCCGGTGTAAAGTTGCTCCACCAAAGTGTAAACCGCCTTCAGCTTGGTCAGCACGTTCTGGTTGAGGTTGGAACTCCTGGGACCTGCATTACAAAGTCAGGTGAGCTGATGGCAATGGTGGGACTTATCAGACGTAAATGATGTAAACTTGTTAGAAGCTTACAGAGTACTTACCGAAGATTGCGGCGACCATCTGCGATACATGGCGTTTTAAGCCAAAGAGTTTGGCGGTTCTTTCAGTAAGAGGAGCCTCCGCTTGTTCAGCCCGGCTGAGTAGGGCAGTCTTCTCATCGGCCCAGGCTTTTCTTTCTGTTTCAAATTTTTTCTTCAGTTTTTCTTGTGCAGAGACACTGAACTCAAACTTGGCATTGGTCTTCTGGGTCTCCTTTTCCTGAGTCTTCAGGCGGGTCTTCAGATCAGAGATTTCCGACTCAAGTTTTTTGCAGGCAGCCTGTACAAGTTCTGAGTTACAGTTTGAGTGATTATCATGCAATATTAAAGTACCAAGCACTTTGCAAGCAAAGACACTTGGCACTTGGGGTCTAATGTAGGCTGAGAAGCTTTATTTACAGTGTCGGTTCATGAAAATAAGTCCCAAGCACTCTGCAGGCAAAGGTGCTTGGCACTTGGGGGCTAATGGGCAAAGTTGCTCCATTACTTGATTAAAACATATGGTAAAAGACCGGTTCACCTAGGCTGTTTAACCCGGCCCTTGAGTGTTAACAGGTAAGCCGGTATTAAGTCTACAACATATTCTGTCATAAGTAATAGACTTGGGGGCTAATATGGTAAGGATGACTATGGAATAAACAAGGGAATTATACCTCAGATTTTTGCTGTATCTGCTTCACCATGTCAATTTCCAGGTCCCGGCTGTTGTGCACTTGACCAATATAACCAGCAACAATATCTCCAATGCTCACGTTGGCATAGTCTGTGATATCCAGTCTGGCCCTGCGGCGCTCTAGCGATTCTTCTTTAGCAGAGCATCTAGCCAGCACAGTGGGTCTTCCCGGCTCAACATATTCGGTCCGGGTAATCGCCACATCCGGGTCATCGGCCGGTTGAGCTGGGCTGGGAATCTCCGGGTTGTCAGAACCCCCAATGGCTTGTTCTTCAGTTGGAGCGGTGGTTTCTGGAGCTGGTGCAGACGGCGGCTCAGAGGCAGAGGCATTGGGTTCAGTTAAGACCGGCTCTTCGAACGGGTTACTTTTCTTTGCCCTCTTGCTGAGCTTTGCTTGTGCACTGAAAGTCCAAAGGTTAGTGCAAAAAACATGAGTAAGATAAGCACAACATAAACTGATCATCATTACCCGGGTGCGGTCTTGAAAGCCGGCAAGTTAGATTGCATGGAGTCCCCGGAGGAAGGTGAAGTTTCCTGATAGTTTGAATCAGAAGAATTGAGCGGTTGACGAGTGATGCCCGCCAAAGGATGAAAAGGATATAAGTTGGAGATAAACTCGGTCCGGCGCTTCCTTGATGCTTCAGGTAAGCCGGAGGAGAGGTCTGCATCCTTGTTGGTCCGGGTGTGCCTCCGGCTCTCATGAATCTGTCGCTTCAAAAGAAATTGAGGATCTTGATAAGCTAAAGGATGTGAAAATCTTACTTTCCGAGTTACTCTTCGGACTTTCAGCCTTGGCAAGGGCTCCGAGTCGGAGGAAAGTATAGTTACCTCTTCAGTCACCGGGTTACTCGCTCCGGTGTCCTCCTGCTGATAATCAGTGTCGATAAGGTGGTTAAGAACAAACAAAAAACAAAGAAGAGCATAAGAATCAAGGGCTACCTCTGACTCGGAGGTATCATCCAGCTGAAGCAGGTCTGAGGCGCTAGGCTTACTCCCCTTCTTGCGGGGAGCGGCTCTCCTGGCGGCTTTTTTAGCCTTCCTGGCTTTTTTCGCAGCCTCATGGTCATACCTGACCTTCCAGAACTTATCATTAGCCTGAAAAATACAACAAAGGTTTCTTGAAGTTAAAAACGAAAATTGTTAAAATGAAAAGTAAAGTGATCAGATCAGTAGCTTACCGCCGGAGCCGGGTTAGCTTTGCAGAATGGACTTAAGCCGGTCCTCCCGCAATCTGCCAAGCTCTCGTTCAGAAGGGATTTGGTCATGTCATCAATGACGTCTTCAGGTAAGTCGTTGGGGCTGTGCCGAAGAGGATCATCCTTCCGGCCGGTGTAATCACACATTAAGCCGGGGCGGCGGCTTAGAGGGATCACCCGCCAAGCAATCCAGACCCGGACCAGATCAACGCAGTTAAGGCCGTTTCCCAGAAGAGCTTTGATTTTGTTGATGGTGGGGATAAGTGGTTGGCGCTCAGCTTGAGACAATTTGTCTGGCAGGGGGTGGTTTGACTCCAGACGCAGGGCGCGAAAGCCGGGCAGAGGGTTCTCATCAGCCGGAGAAGTATCCTGGCAGTAGAACCATGTCTGATTCCAGTCCTTTGGGTGGCTTGGCGGCTCAGCATAAGGAAAGAGACAATCCCTCCGTCGTTGAATTGATATTCCACCAAGTTCCAATCTAGGCCCGTTGGCGCATTCATTCTGGCGGTTCAGGTAAAATAACTCCCTAAAGAGTAGCAGGCTGGGTTCCTCTCCAAGATATACCTCACAGAACACTTGGAAGTTACAAATGTTCGACACGGAATTGGATCCAATGTCTTGAGGTCGCAGATCGAAAAAGTTCAGAACATCTCTGAAGAATTTTGAGCCAGGGGGAGCAAAGCCTCGGCTCATGTGGTCAGCAAATACAACAACCTCTCCATCTTTTGGTTGAGGTCTCTCTTCGGACGGGTCAGGCGCACGGTAGGACATGACCTCCTTTTTGGGCAGGTAACCCGTTTTTACGAAGTCATCTAAGGTGCTTTCAGTAACGTTGGACCTCACCCAGTTGCACGTAATGGGTGCCTTGGGAGCCTTGGGCGGCATTGTGGAAAATGGAAGCCTATGACAAAGGAAAATTTCCGGTTCAAATTTAAGCCGGAGAAAAATTTCAGTTCAGTATTCAGGACGGCGGTTCATGAAGGGGCCTAATGATATATGACTAATTGTGTCAGGTTATTTAAGCCGCCGTGGGTATTATAAGCAATTTAAGTTATTTAACTCTATTATGAGTAAGCCGGAAGTTTCACAGAGCATGGCCTCTTTTAAGCCGGCGATATGAGCCGCCATGGCTCACAGAGGCAGTTTTTGTCTAAGTGTTACACAAACAAGTTTCACAGATTGCAGGGATTATTTTGGATCAAACGGTCGTTTAGAAAGGAAAAATTTCTAGACCTAAAAACTGGCACAAAGAAGTTCATAAGTTCTAATGAGGTCTTTTTGCAAGCAAGAGGGATCTGCTAGTATGGGAAATGGGTGCGAAACCACTACCGCAGGAGTTCTATCCTACTTTCCGGATCAAAAGAGGCCGCGGTGGAAGAACTGTGAAGAACTCGAGATGAACTACGAAGAACAGGGGAGAACGACAGAACCCTAATGCGAATGTACTGTATGGAGTGGCAAGAACTTACTGGCGCTGATGAGCTGCGGAGGTTGCCACCGTTTCTCTGGACCAGTTCAGGGTGATGCAGCGGCCGAGGTTGAGGAAGACAAGGGGCGCGGCGGCGGCGGCGGAGCTCGAGCTCTGGGGCGTCAGAGGAGGAAGACGAGGGATCGAGAAGTGACGAAGGCCTATGGGCCGGGCCTATTTATAAGGGACGGCTCATAAATGGGCGCGAGAAATGAGGAGGCTGGAGACATGATTATCTTGCCGCAGAAACGCCTCGATTCTCGGGATGGTTATTAAGATAAGATCCGTTGGGATATGACAGAATAAAAAATGAGTTTAATGGAAGATGACGTCATGGCGGGTTACCAGGAATCCAAAAGATGACGTCACGGCGGGTTATAACCTTCGCACAAGCAGAAGCCGGAAGATTTTCTCTTAAAGGGGTTGAAGATTGACATGAACCGGTTCAAATCAATCTGGGGCCTAATGTTGAGGATATAACCATTAGAGTCACCCGCCCAGGAGGGGCCGGGTTACGTCATAATGATCATCACGTGAAGCCCAGTACCAAGCTTGAGGACGGCGGGTCAGTAATGGGCTTAAGACCCGGAGATGGCTTAAGGCCCGTAGTGATAAACCGCCGTTATGGTGAAACTTGTAGTGTAAGGCAAGAATAGTTAAGAGTCCGAGCCGGACACTGTTATAAGCCGGCCGGGACTCTGAGAGCCGCTGGGCGTCAACCTCTCTATATAAAGGGACGACCCGGCGGCGGTTCAGGGACAAGTAAGATCAAATCGATAACCAGGCAGGGCGGTTTAGCTCCTGGTCGTCGAAACCCTAATCAATACAACCTCAACTGGACGTAGGCTTTTACCTTCACTGTAAGGAGCCGAACCAGTATAATCCTCGTGTCCTTTGTCCCGCTTAACCCCTTTAAGCTTCCTAGATGCGATGGCTCCACGACTAAGTCCTTGCACGAGGACATCTGCCGTGATAATTCCACGACAAAAGGTGTACTGGTCTTCTTACTTCTCGGGTTGTATGTAACCCGCCGGAGATTAAAACTTGCACTGAAGTGACAACAAAGAAAAGCGACACTTGCGAATGCCCTTGCCATACTAGACTTTGAAAACCGCAATAGCCACTTTCACTTTAAGACGGGATCTAAATATTGCCAAAGCAACAACGATTGAAGCATCATCCCACATATACCAATCTTGTAATCTATCACTACCAGGGAGAATTGAAGAAACCGAGAGGCCTTCGTCAGTTTCATCACCTTTTTCCAGCCTATCGGGTGAGGCTCCAGGCTGAAAACCTAGGTCCAAGCTCGGCCCTGACCCAAACTTAGACTCGAGCCCAGACGGACCCGAGATTTCGGGTCAAGTTGCCCACTCTGGCTTACTCTTACCGGGCCTGAAGTCTGCCAGATGGTATATAGCCCCCTTGTCCTTGGTTTCCCTCAAAAAATAAATTATCTCATAGCCAAATCGATCTAGGGTACACATTATGTCGTCGCCGACGCTCGATACGGTGGCTACGAACTGCGGCGGCGGCCGATTCGCCAGCGCGGTGGGATCCGGCGACCCCGCGGCCGTGCTGGCCGCCGTCCGCCGCGGCATCGACCAAGCCTGCACCAAGCAGATGTCCGCGGAGGCGCAGCGTCTCCTGCCCGTCCTCTACTCCGGCTCCGACTCGGAGGTCGCCGAGGCGCTCCGCGCGGCCTCCCTCGCGCTTGCCGACGCAGCCGCGGCCGTCACCGAGGCCGACGACGCCCTCCGCCTGCGGGGGCTCGCGGACGATGCCGACGGGTGGTCCGATGGGCGCGACAGGCTCAGCCTCTACATCGGGAAGATGAGGATCGTCCTGAACAAGACGGAGCGCGACCCGCCGGCGGTGAGGCGGCAGTACGGTAACCTGTTGCTGACGGGGATGGATGTCATTCGCTCGTGCGCCTGGAGCTGGTACCACGCGCCGGCCGGTTGTGCTCAGCCAGCCTTGGCGTCGGGCGCCGTCGATCGCATAGCCTCGGGGATCCAGGCCGTGCAATTATCGCCATCATCATCACAAGAATAAGGTGTCTACCCTGGGCCGAGGAGGAGAAACCATCCATGTCGTTCACGATTCCTAATTTCTTAGTATTATCTTACAACTGCCTCTCTGCATCGCTCGCTGTAAAATCAGGTCTCTTGGCAAAATTTGGTTGACCATATTTATATATGGTTTAGCCAAATTTTGAACTTATATATTGCACTACTGTTTATATTGTTTAGAGCAATCAGTCGAACATAACCTTTATAAGGTTAAAGATTTCACAATTATAAGATGTTCTAATGTTTTTTGATTCGGATGTACACTCATTTCAATCCGTATGCAGTCCATATTGAAATATCCAAAACATCTTATAATTGTTGTATTTACCAAGGTCCAAGTATATCTTTCCCGCAGCCAGCTGATTATCGCAGGGGGTGCACTCTGTGGGGAGTGCAACTGCAGCTTCTCGTTGTTGATGAAGCAAGGGCAAATGTGGTTACAAGTTAGTACAACCCAGCAGCATCTCCTGTTTTGGATACATTGTCTGCAAAGCGCATGTCTAAAAAGAATCAGTGCCTTGTAATGAAAAGCACTTGCTAGAGCAGAGTGACATGGGCGGATATGGCCGGGCATACCTTCCAAGGTAGGATCTAGGCATACCATCAGGCAACATCGGGTCTGACAAACTTGACAAATGCTGCTAAAACGATATGAGGAAAAGTTTGGTTCAATGGATACTGCATGCAGTCACTTCAGGCTTTTCATGACCATATTCTCAATCAGTTGAATGGGCAAACCTCGTTTGCACATTATTCCAGGACAATTATCAAAATTGTAGTACAAGCAAACCAGTTCATTTGCAACACAAATGGAACAGCATTATCACCATGGTAGTATGCAAATTAGAATGACACATACACATTTGAATCCATACTTTCTCGGTATGTTGCAGGTAACCCAGGGGATGAGTCAACTTAACCTGCTTGACATCTTTGTAAATCAGTTTATCCAAAGTAAAGAGAAATAATGATTGGGTCCCAATGATCGCATGCGCACCACAGTCATCGCCAAACTTGCATTTCCAGAAGTACCATCGAGCAAGTTGTAGACTGCAGTTATGAACCATCATCAAAATGAAAGATCAGTTATTGTCATATGTACGGACACAACATGATATAATCAACTAAGCACTTGGAAAAGCCAATATTACTTTGCATATAGCTCAAGGTGGTTTGTATCCTTGGAGGTTCTCCATTTCTTTTCAGCACTTTAATGCAACATCTGGAATTGATAACTGATCTCTGCAATTGATAAATTCAGCAAAGGAGAGCACACACAAATTACTAAGGGTCAATACTACTCTAAAGATCACCTGGTGCAACTTGAACAAGATATAAAATGAATCATTCCCATAAAACATATTCGAGGATTTCTCTTCAGAACATGTAAAGATGTGGGTACATGCTTGGCCAGTGGTTTAGCCGAGTACAGAAAGTGTTCTGATAAAGGTAATGGTGCCTCCGTAAACATCATGGGTCTCGGTTGTCCCCTCTGCCTCACCCTCACTTTCTTCCTTGCATCCTGATCATGATCCATATCTTCTTCCTCATCATAATTCTCATGAGAACACTGCTCACCATCACCAGATTCACTTCCTGATGCATTTTCACCAGCCTCAGAAGCATTTTCACTGTCCTGGTAGACCTTTGAGTGATTCCCTCATAATCAGCATCATTCTGCACAAGGTTCCAAAATCCTTTTCAGCAGGTCTAACTTTGAATGTTGTGCTTGTAGAACCTTCATTTGTTTTAGATGCATCATCTTTGAAGGCCATATAATTGTCCTCTTCAAAATCTCCATTAGGTTCCTTCTTCTCTTTGAACTTTCAAAGTATTGTGGAAACAGCTTATACTCTCTAGGGGATTCCAGCATCAGCGAAATGATAGATCACAATTGTTGTATCCAACTAGATATCCAAGATAATAGTAGAAACATTAAATATCACAGTGTCCCAACTCCATGGGCTCTGTTGCAGTTTCCATACAAGTAAAAAAAATCAAGAATATACTAGGGATTCGTATAATTAAGTATCTAAAATACATGTCCACTGGGCATAGTTTCCCTCTTCTCTTACGAACAACCTCGAATGCAACATGTGCAATATGATCAATATGAGGATATAGTAATTCAAAAACTTATTTCTTAATGTACTATTCAATTGGTATCAAACAGACAGTTGTTAATTTTAATTACACTTTTAGAAAACACACCCTAACATAACTGTGGAAAGAAACAACAAATAAAATGATCAGAAGATCTACTCATGCTTATGCCTTGGAGGGCGACAAGGACTATTGCTCATTCAAGAACTAGTTTATCAAAATTGCCATCACGCAGAACACGAAAAAAGTGAGTCGTTTATTGTTTTAGTAATAATTGCCATCTTTCATAAAGTAAAATTTGCCATGGGTGTAAAGTGAATTTGCCATGGCAAATAAAGGTAAATTTTGTCATGGAAAATGGAAATTAAATTTTCCATGGATGTATAATAAATTTGCCATGCATTTAAAATTAAATTTGCCATGGCAATGAACTGAATTTGGGGTGGTAAATAAGAAAAATATTAATTGCCACGGGAATAAAAAGAAATTTTGCCATGGAAAATAAAAAGTAAAAGTTTGCCATGGCAATAAAGTAAATTTGCAATGGCTATTAAAGTAAATTTACCATGCTATTTTCTTTGCAAGGTCCGAAGAATGACTTGGCCTTGGTTTTGAAAGCGAATTTGCCATGTCCAAAATACATACATTTGCCATGGTCCACACAATAAATTTGCCGTGGGAGGGGATAAAATAAACTAGCATTTTTTCGATAAAGGGCGATTTTATTATCTCAAAATGTAGCATCAAAGTGATACAAAGCATTAAGAGTATCACCCGGCCTCTGCATAACTAGGATGCATACAACCAAACACCAGTAGTCTGATAAACAGAAAGATAAAATAAACTAGAATGGTACAAGCAAATAAGTTTTGTCTTCTAAATTATAAAGTGAACCACATGTGTATGAGGGACGAGGATCTTTGGCGGATTAGGTGCCCATTGATATGCATCTACGCTGTCGAGTGGCACCTACCACATTGTGTGGCGTTGCAATTCAATAGGAGGCAACACACCACACCAGAGCAAGCTACCACGGGGGGCTTGGAGCTTCAAGAGTGAACGACCTGACCTCTACTATGTATAACATATAGTCTCAATTATTTTTTATGCTTGGTTGTTCTTGTGCCTTGCAGAGTGAATATATTCGGAGTTGACGACTCTGTTAAAGTGGTCTTTTTGGTCAAAATCATCGTATCTGCATTTATTATCTTGATTGACCCAATATGGCGACTTGGTAGAGTTGCAGTTAGGAAGAGTAGTATAAATAATATTCTCTGCGTCTCAAAATAAGTGTCTCAATCTTAGTATAACTTTATACAACCTTCGTTTTAAAGTTAGTATAAAGTTGAGATATTTATTTTGGGTCGAAGGGAGTAGTATTAATTAGTATATGTGCCACGCATTAAAACATGCCAACAGGTAGGAAAGATCATCTATTTGCGGTAATCCACTTCTAAGCCCAGGCTAAACTGCACCTGCCCTAACGAGAAAAAAATCAAAACAAATACTAGAAAATTTCAAAAAATTCCATTTTTTTCTGTGGTAGATAATTTGATGTGTGAGGTTCCCTTCAATTTTCAAATCATTTGGACATCTGAGCAGCTCTCAGCAAAAAAAAAAAACAAATCGGGTCAGAACAGTGCGTGAACAGTAAACATTTTTACAGACCCGATTTTTTTTCAAAAGCTGCTCAGATGTCTCTAAAAATTGGAGCGAACCTCGCGCATCAAATTATCTACCACACACACAAAAAAGGAATTTTTTAAATTTTTCTATTATTGTTTTAATTTTTTTACTAACAACGCCGCACTCATCTATTTGTTGCAAAAATCTTTTTTCATTCATTCGTTCACATGGATGGGTGTTGACGTGTCGTGCTCGTATCCTTCCTTCCTTCATGTGTGCCAGCAAATCAAATCAAACCAAACACCGGATGATCCGGAAGGAAGGAGGGACGCTAGTCCAGGCTGGCATTGGCAAACGTCAGCGACAAAAGCGAGAAACGGGCGACCAGACCGGTCAAAAGTTGTCTAGGGCGTGTTTGGGTGTTGTGCAGAGCTGCACTGCGCACCTCATGGTCAAGGCAGTGCGCAGCAGGATGGACGTTGGAAAGTTGCTTGCTTGCATGCCTCATCTCATCTCGTCCGGCACGCGGCGCACGCTCGCTAATGAATTACCAACTGAATGCACCTTAATTAATTATTACTCCTACTATAGTAGAGTAGGTCTTGTTTGGATCGGATCCTCCACGATCAACTTTGCCCTAACTGAATAAGTAATTAATTAAGCTTATGCGTGTATCCAAGAGCCTACCCAGAGTGCGCGGCCACACGCCAACGCCCCCTCCCTCCCCGTCGCCGCCGCCACTGCCACCTCCAACCATGACGGCCGAGGAGGAGGAGGGGCTGGTGCGGGCGGTGATGGAGGACTCAGAGAGGGAGTACAAGCGCAGCCAGAGGAGCAACGGGAGGGGCTAGAGGAGATGTTGGCGCTCTCGGCCCTTGAAGATGTCGTGCCGGAGCTGGATGTGAAGGGGGAGGTGATGGAGGACCGGCCGCCCAGCCTGATGTGAAACCCGGCGGTGTACGGGCAGTTGCCATGTAGCCAGTCATTGCCACCGCCACCAGCACCACAGGCCACGTGGGCACCATGGTCATCACCACCGCCACCAGCACCACAGGTCGCGTGGGCGCCGTGGTGACCACCACCACCGCAACCTACACAAGATGCGCCCGCCCCATTTTAGGGGCTAACGCTCCACCTCTGGACGACGCCTCCCTACATCGACCTAACTAGGGACGACGACGAGGAGGACGGTGGTGCCTGAAGACAGCCAAGGCATCGGCGGCAGCAGTAGGCGAATCTATTTTTTTATGGTTTTTTATTTCAACTTAAGTACTATGTACGGGCCGTGACTATCGTGGACTTTTTAATTAAGTAATTCTAATATATTTATGTTTTAAACTATTTTGCAATGCTTTTTTATTTTTTAAATCCAAAACGGACATAAAGTTTAGGATATGGCCACGCGTTGGGTGCACCCGTCGGCAGACGGCCAAAACCGGACACGCGTCCATTTTGCCGGCCCAACTTGACAAAATACAGATAAAACGAACGTTCATTTAGGGTCAGATTGGAGTTGGCCTCAAGCTAACAATCACTTCAACTGAACCTATGCAACCCTCGTGTGAGTTTGCACACACGATCCGGTTTTATTTCGTCTCTTATCTTTTATTTTCTTTAGCTCAAAAAAAGTTTTTTCTTTTCTTTTCTTGGGAGAAGTTGCTGTTGGCCTGCTAGCTCGCTTGGCAGCGCGATGGCTCGCCGGAACCTTGGATGCTTCCTTTCTTTGCTTTTTACCTGGGTCTGGGTGGGTGGGGTCAACAGATTTCCAACTCCAGCGCTAGAAGACAAGTATTGCTTTTCTTTGGCAACAAGAAGGCAACTCCTTCCCTTTCGTGATGGCAGACAAGAGGTTGAAAAGTGCAACGACTTTTGTTTTGAATTTGAGGTAAAAGCAGGTACCCTAACTTGCATGAAATATGATGATTTAGTCCCAAACTTGCAAAATGCAATACCCAACTTGCATTGGATGTGACGATTTGGTCCTCGACCTATCACAGCGCGACAAATGGCAGCCAGGTCGCCGGACTGGTCGTTGCCTGCACTTTTGCACAAAACACCCTGCTGTCTTGTCTAATTAACATGCGCTACACCGCCGAGGCAGACGCGCTGCGGGCGGAGCTACGCAAGGCCAAGGCCGTGCTCGCCGAGACCAAGGCGGACGCGGAGATTGCGGCGGCGGCGGCGCGTGGGCTCCGGGTCATGCGTAGCCTGAGCCCCCTGTACTCTCTCCTCCTCCTCCTTACCGGCGCAGCCATGGCCGCCGCGGACCCCTGGTCCACCGACTGCCCGAGCGACACAAACTACACCCGCGGCGGCGTCTTCCAGGCCAACCTCGACGCCTTCCTCTCGTTCCTCCCCGCCGCTGCGTCGGACGCGTCCGGGTTGGCCGAGAACACCACCGGCACAGCGTCCGACGAGGCGTACGGTCTCGCGCACTGCCGCGCCGACGTCAATGCATCCGAGTGCCGCTCGTGCCTCGACACCTGGGCATGGGACGCAGCCATCAAGTGCCCCGGCCAGAAAAAGTCCACGCTCTTCTACGACGCCTGCCTCCTGCGCCACTCGAACGTGAGCTTCTTCGGCGTCGCCAACATGTCGTGGCTGACCGGCTTATGCAACGCGGTGAACGCGACGCAGCCCGAGCTGTTCAAGACGCAGCTAGGCGCGCTGATGAACAACCTCAGCAGCAGGGCGGCGTCGTCCCGCGACTGTTCGCGGCCGACACGGTCGACTTGACGCCCTTCACCAAGATCTACGGCATGTACCAGTGCACGCGCGACCTCGCCGGCGACGACTGCAACCGCTACCTCGCCGTAGCCGTCTCGTACATCCTGAAATTTTGCGACGGGAGGGAGGGAGGACGGGTCGCCACCCGGAGCTGCTCCATCCGGTACGAGTTGTATCCTTTCTACAACGCCCAGGCCGCCGAGGCGGCGATGTCCCCGCCGCCACCGCCGCCGCGAGCAGCAAACGGCAGCGACCAGTCCGACCCTACTGGCACTTGAGGCCATACAGTTTTCTTGTTTTGAAATTTTCGTGTCGATCTTGCGTCTTTGATTAGACATTTCTTTCGGTGATCAATTCGTAGCGAGTTGAAAGTTCAGACAGCGACTGAACTAGAAGATAGGGTAAACTATTCTGAATTTCCTTTTGACCGAGAGCGGCGACGACGAATCTTCCCTGTGGGTGCAGGAAACGACGACGCCACAGCCAAGATAGCTCTGTTCGTCTCCATTCCTGTTGTTGTCGTGCTGTTGGTGCTGTTGACGGTTGCTTTGTATCTCTGCAAGAGAAAGAACAAGAAACCATACGAACATGTGTAGATATCCAGCGCGGGTGAGTGCTTTGATCGATCATTTCAAATCCCCGAAAAGGAAGAACACCGAGGCTAATTGTTCTCTCTCCCTGTATATATATTGTTTGTTTTTGTGAGCAGACAGTGAGTATGGAGGAGACAATGGGAAGCTCAGAGTCTCTGTTGTACGATTTGAGCACTCTAAGGGCTGCCACTGACAACTTCTCTGAAGAAAATAAGCTCGGGGAAGGCGGGTTCAGGCCGGTCTACAAAGTAACGTACACTGAACTTGGAACATGAGCGCCCACTCTCCAATTGATTTTCCATGTCTGAACTGAACAATCGACTTGATGTGGTTTGGTCGGTCAGGGCATTCTGCGGGATGGGCAGGAGATCGCGGTGAAGAGGCTGTCGAAGAACTCCAAGCAAGGGCTCGTGGAGATGAGGAACGAGGTTGTGCTGGTGGCCAAGCTTCAGCACAAGAATCTGGTGCGCTTGCTCGGCTGCTGCATCCAAGAGGAGGAGATGCTCCTCGTCTACGAGTTCCTCTTCAACAGAAGCCTCGACAAGATTCTATTCGGTCGGTACCTAGTTCTTCAGACTGTTATACTGCAAGTGACATTCAGTTTCAAGAGTTTAGGTACTACTGTACTCCTTACCAATGTGCGTGCGCGCAGATCCTGCGAGGCAGCAAGAGCTTACCTGGGGGCACAGGTTCAGGATCATCCAGGGGATCGGGCGAGGCCTTCTTTACCTCCACGAAGATTCGAGGCATGACTGGGACGTGCATAGCTCAGTTCAGTTCGAGGGGTTCGGACTGAGGAGTGGCACTGTCATCTTATATGTGGATAGAGTTGGGCTCATTCGGCTCAACCTTGCCACAAAAGAGGCAGTTGTCGTCTACCACCGCAGCGATACGGCCTACATCTCGCAGGTTTGCCTGCACGAGATGGATTTGTCCTCTCTGCTCCAGACCATGAAACCTCTGAGCTAGCTTCTTATTATGGATCAGTTTTGGGAATGTTCTTCAGTCCAGTTCTTGTTCTAGTACTTTGTTTGCTTAGAGCAGCTGTTTTAGCTCTAAGCTGTCACTCCTAACTTTGTCAAGTCTTATCGTTTCTCGTTATGCCATTAGTGCTTGCTGGCAATCTGTCATTGATCCGATCCTGTAAAATAACGGATTGTACGGTTCATTATCTAATTTAGCCAGTTGTCAAAGGTGAAATAAAATCGATTTGCCTCATTGATTCGATGCCCAGTTCGCCACTACAGCCTTGGCTGCTGCTAGAATTTGCATGGGAGGTGCTACTGAAGCTGATGGTGCTCCCATCGAAAGAATCGATGTTGAAATTTCCAGTCCAACCACTGATCGTTCACCCTGTAGCGCGGGTTAATTAGACAAGATGACAGGGTGTTTTTTTTGCAAAAGTGCAGGCGAAGACCGGTCCACCCATCCGGCTGCCACTTGTCACGCTGTGATAGGCCCAGGACCAAATCGTCACATCCAATGCAAGTTAGGGTATGATAGAGTTGCATTTTACAAGTTTGGGACTAAATCATCACATTCCCTGCAAGTTAGGGTACCTGGGGTGCTTTTACCTCTTTGAATTTCTTTTTCCGTTTGGAAAGCTCTATGGGGTGCCCCCAGCCTGAATATGTTTCCGGTTTTGCTACTTACGAGGCACCTGAAATTTCCTCTTCCTTCTTCATGCCGGACCTCGCTAGAGAACTCGTCGAAGAAGACAACCCCATTATCTATCTTAAGGGGGGGGGGGGGGGGGTAGCCATGGCCCCATTATCTATCTTAGAGGGCGGGGGTGCAGGGGATTGCCGGAGTCGTTTTCCGGTGCGGCAGCGCTTAGAGGGATGGCCAGGGCGGCGGCCAGCACAGCAGTGGGGGAAGGTAGAGGGGAGGGTGGGGGCAACGAGGCAGTGCTAGCCACCGGTCGTGGGGGACGGCGGCAGGCGGTTTGGCCTGGGTTGGCTGGTGGCTGCACAAGGAAGAAGAGACGGAGGTAGAAGATGAACAGTGCATGATATATTTTCGACCGTTGGATGAAGATCTAAGGGCTCTTGTTTAAAGTGGTCGGTGGACTTTTATTTCCAGGTATCTGACTTTCGGCCCCATATTTTTCACTATCAAATTATGGGTCCAACATGATTTCATTACCGGAAGATTAGAGTAGGGTTGCTATGACCACGAGGAGTGAGAAGAGAGGCGGGCGTGGGGGCGATAAAAACGGGAAACATACGACAAAGGAAGAGGATGGACTTGCAACTTCTAGATGGACTGCTATCTATCTATCCTACACTAGGAAAGGAGGAAATTAACGAATATCCATATCTGCACCCGAGCTCATCTGCACCCATCCTGACGAAAAAAATCAAAACAAATACTAGAAAAAAAAAAATTCCATATTTTTTTTGTGTGGTAGACAATTTGATGCGTGAGGTCCGCTCCAATTTTCACATCATTTGAACATCTGAGGAGCTCTCAGCAAAAAAGACAAATTGGGGGTCTGTAGTTTACTGTACATGTACTGTTTTGGCCTGATTTGTCTTTTTTGCTGAGAGCTCCTCAGATGTCCAAATGACTTCAAATTTGGAGCGGGTCTCACGCATCAAATTTTCTACCGCACAAAAAAAATTGGAATTTTTTATTTTTTTTCTTTTTTTTACGAATTGTTTCCTAACCGGTGCAGATGAGCCTGGGCACCAAAACGCCCTACTCGGAAATTAGTTGCATCACACAAGGCAAATTAAGTAGATGCATAGCATTGCCCAGAAATATGTTGCAATTCGAGTCGGTTGTTGTTAGCAACACACTAGTACAGAGATCAATTGCTCAAGGACTTGAACTACAAGTCATGGATTCACCAAGGTTTAGCTAGTACAGAGGAGGAGAGGAACACGAGAGGAAGAAGAGACAGAAGCAGAGGAGGCCGAAGCCGTCCTGATCCAAGCCGAGTCGTTCGTAGCCCGTTCGCTTGTATATGTAGTTGCTGCCTTCTGTTGCTTCCCATCAGCCCAGGCCCAATAGGCGCAACCAATGGCCCAGCCCGTGAAGAGTGTACGGTTGGTCGCTAACATTCCCCCTTCCTTGAAATTCGGCTTGACCTCAAGCCGATGCCATGTCGAACCTCCTAGATCCCATGGTGCTTGATGCTTCAAGACTTCGCCGAGGTCGTAGTGGGTGCCGTAGTTGAGGCGGAACTTGGCGAGATTGAGGGAGCATACAACGCCGACTTGCTCAAGGAAATACTCGTCGCTGATGTTCACTTGGTCAGAAAATGCGTTGAGGTAGTAGGGGCGGTCGACACAGACACTGTCTGAGTAGAAAGCTGGAGCTATAAGATTCCTCCTTCCTGGTACTTCAGTTTGAGCATAAAATCCGAAGAAATAGAGAAGGGCCCCGATGCCTGGATCCCATGACAACTTCCCTTGACAAAACTCGAGGCTCCGGAAGCTCCTCATGGCAATAGAAACAGAGAACTGAAATGGTACAGTATTTGCCATGCCAGCACAACACACTGAGTGAAGTGACCATGCAAATTCCCAAGCAAAACATTCAAAATCATATTGTGTAGCAGCATCAACAATGAGCCTTTTGCAGTTTAGGCAGCTGACCTCCAGCAAGAGGATATGTTGTACCAGGTCATCGCCTGGGTGCCACGGAAAATACAACTTAGGGTATGTTGCGGCAAGAATTGTTTGCTCGGACTGGTTGACAACATTTAAGTTTTTCAAGTTAAGCGACCATGCAATCTTCCATTGGATATGCTCCAGACCAGACTGAATAACATGCCCAGTTTTCTGCATCATCTGGTCCACACTTATATATCGCCAGAAGCTCAAATCCTTGTAATGCAATGGAGTAAGCATGCCCGGTTTGAAGTGTGTCCAGAACGCGATGGTAATAATCCCATTGCATAAACAGGCTGATCCAGCACCAGATGACCCCACTGTCAAGTGAATAGAAAATAGAGGTAGTCCTTCGAGTAACAATATGCTAGCATCAGACTCAGGAATCGACAACTGTCGTCTGACCAACTGTACAACTTTCTTCCTGCTGGGGCAAAATACATGAGTACTGGCTTGTGTTGATTCCAGTGGGTTTAATCCAAAACTTTCTCTGCTTGCTGGACACAATTGTGGCTTGACCTTGTCAATACCAATATCAGGATATTCCAAGTAGAACAACCAGGCAATTTCCCATCTGAAAAAGGGTTTTTGGTTGTCCTTGACAGTGTCGTTCGATGAAATTTTTGTCACTCCAACACCCAACAAGGACATGAATGCTTGTTGTCCAGGGTCCCATGGTGAATCAGTACTAGCAACATAGCTGCCAATGAGCAATTGGGTTTTGTTTCCATGCAAGCAACCATCAGGACTACAAGGAAGAAAAGACAAGATAGAATCAATTGCCATACCATCCAATGATGAAATTGATGTTGGTCCTTGCTGCAACTGAGAGTGATTGTGTGCCTGAAGCTGACGGTCAACGAACAATTTCAGGGGGTGGACATGTGAGACTGCTGGCACTACTGGATTGGTCAGGAACATGTCATCCTTGGTCATGGGCACCTCCATGGTGTATGTGTTGTTGCTGTTGATGTCGTCCTCACGCACCGAGAAGGAGGAGCAGGCTGTTGGTGACATCCAAGCTTGCACCATGAGCTCCGAATCGAGAAACGATGCTGCTGCTGGCAACAACCTTGTTGTTGTGATATGAGTAGTCGAGAACGCAAGAGATGGTGCGTCCAGATTGCTTCTTGAGCACTCAGTCGAACAGGTGGTGGGCGGTAACATGTCTCGCTCAAAAACTGTCAGTGGATCATACAACAGAGCTGGCGAGTCCTCCTGAGACAAGATCAAGGCTGCACTCCCCGAAGCCCGGAACATGTCCACGGGGTCTTCTCCGCTGGTGATCGGGTCGACGCCCAGGACTTTAGAGGCTGGGAGCACGATGCAGACATCATAAGTACCCGAAGTTGGTGATGCAGGGAAGTTGATGTCGCCTGATGCGGACGCGGGGGTCGGCATGGAGATGTCCATGGCCATCACCGCCGTTGCCTCTGGCGCTGGAATTATGGTGGTGGAGATGGCGCCGTGAGTGAGGGAGTTCGCCGCTGTTGAGCATGCGCCCGAGACATCCAGTGTAGAGGTCGGAGTCGAGGTCGTGGTCATTAGCTCGAGGCCGAAGCAGTAGCGCTCGGGGTCGACGCTGGCGGTGAGGTTGGACGGAGCTGTTGTTACGGCGGAAGCGGTCGTTGACACCGGCACGGTGACGGCGTGGCTTGGGCACTGTGTCGAACACCTTCTGGGCAACGTGGCCGCAAGGTCCATGCTGTTGGACGCGGCCACGCCCGGCTCTTTGCCGAGCTGTAGAGTGGCGCCGCAGTTGAAGGAGGCCTCGGAGGTGGTCGCAGCAGGCATGTCGGAAGCGGTGGCGACGACGTTGTGGATGCCCACCGCTCGAGCATGGCGTCTCTCTTTGATCTTCTCGCCGATGCGTTGCCTCGAGCCATCGGTGTAGGCACGCGTCTCCTTGACGGCCGTCTGTACCGCGCGATTGACGGCCGTCTCCACAGCCGCCTCCACGGCCGCCTCGATGGAGCTCACCAGTCGTGCCTTCCAATCCATGGAATTGAGGCTGAGTGGTGAAATTGAAGAAGAGTGGTGGGAATTGGCTCTGAATACCAATTGTTAGCAACACATTAGTACAGAGATCAATTGCTCAAGGACTTGAACTACAAGCCATGGATTCACCAAGGTTTAGCTAGTACAGAGGAGGAGAGGAACACGAGAGGAAGAAGAGACAGAAGCAGAGGAGGCCGAAGCCGTCCTGATCCAAGCCGAGTCGTTCGTAGCCCGTTCGCTTGTATATGTAGTTGCTGCCTTCTGTTGCTTCCCATCAGCCCAGGCCCAATAGGCGCAACCAATGGCCCAGCCCGTGAAGAGTGTACGGTTGGTCGCTAACAGTTGTCCCTCGGATAATTAATATGCAGAGCAACTACACAACCACATTCGGCGTCCAGGAAATGAATTAACACAGATAGGAGTAGTATATATAGCAGCGGAGTAATCCGACCCAACCAAACTGAAATCATGAGTAGTCTGCACAACAATAAACTAGCAAGAGATCATAATTCATAGCTAGGTAGATGAAGTAAACGAGTTGATAAATACGTAGATCTTGGCTTGGACAATCAGCCTGATGAGTGAGGTGACCCTGCAGTGGAATCAACACAACACAAGCAAGAATTACTGGGCAGTAAGGTTAGATTAATGCAACGCAATAGGAACAAATAAGCACAGATGCATAAACAAGAATTTCTGTGCAGCGCACGCACCTAGCCGAAGTGCGCGCGGGCCTCGGCCGTGGACTGCAGCAGGGCGTCCCAGCCCTGGATCGTGCCGACGATGCGCGCCCGAGCCTCGTCGATATCGGCGGCGACGAGGCCGGCGCTGGTGACGCCGCCCGCGAGCGCCACGGCCATGGCGCGCACTCGGCCGTTGAGGTTCTTGAGCCGGCCCTGCACACTGGGCACGCGGTCGATGGCGTGGGCGAGGTGGACTCGGGCGGGCCGGCCGCCGCGCACCGGAGGAACGCCCAGGCCCTTGGAGTCAACCAGGAGGTCGGCCGCCCTCAGGCTCGCCTCGGCGTCCCCGAGCGCCGCCCACGCCTCGTCCAGCGTCACCCGCGCCTCCACCACAAGGTCCATCTGCAGGCCGTTGGCCTGCCATCCCGCCATGGCAGCGCGCAGCAGGTCGAGGCTGCCCCGGTGCTCCGCCAGCGTCTCGTGCACGACGGCGAGCCGATCGCGGAACCAGAGCGGCATCGTCGACATCGCCGGCTGTCGTGGGGGTGGGGAGAGGAGGGGAGGGGGTAGGGAGGCGTGTGTCAGTCGCTGTACGTATGCGGATTATCTTTCTTTACTTTATTATTATTACTGGACATTAAAGTTACCGGAAAGCCCCTTGCGATTCAGCTTATTCATCAGAGTAAGCTCTCTGCTACTTTGGGAATTCAGTTTCTATATTATTTTTTTGTGAATTTTTCCCATTTGCTTTACTACCGTGTTTTTTTCTATCATACATTGTGATGAATATGCATGTCTCAATCAATAAAATTACAAATAATCTTCTTTTTTACATGTGATCTCAGTTGCAGGAAGAAGTACAAAGGGCTCAACAATAAGACCCTCTATTCTCTACGCCGTCTAATTTAGAACTGTAAAACTGAGACTAAAGCAACCTCTATCTCACCCCCTCCCCTCCCCCCCCCCCCCCCACAAATTTGGTCATCAGATTACACACTTATATCGTTTCTGACCATCAGATTATTGTTTCGGCGCTAGTTTACCATGACTGGCCGCCTGTCCTAATGGGCAACTATTCTGCTATTCTGAAGATATTTTTGAATGCCTGTCGTTGGTTGGGCTTCAATGGCCCATTTAAATATCTAACTCACGAAACTACAGAGCGATAGATGATGCTTCATTGGCCCAAAGGCGAGGCACCCGAGTGGATTCGGCACTCGAGCGGCCGGTCGATGTGCTGCAGTTTGTTGCCTTACTACAGGTGTCGATACTAAAACCGACAGATCTCGGGTAGGGGGTCTCGATCTGTGGATCTAGGAACAATGGTAATAGAAGATAAAGGGCACGATGTTTTACCCAGGTTCGGGCCCTCTCGAAGAGGTAAAACCCTTCGTCCTGCTTGATTGTATTGATGAAGGAGTATCGAATACAGGTTGATCTACCTCGAGATCGTATGTTGTGTTCTAAACCCCAAGGCTAGTAACTGTGATCGTGCCTCTACGGACTAAACCCCTCAGCTTATACAGGTACTGGAGGTATCTACGCTTACACATGATCGGTTGCCAACTAGGGATAAACATGCTGACAGGTGAAGTAGTTCTTGAAGTACACACCAAGTCTTCGGCTGAGTCCATCTTGGTCACGTCTAAGATCGAGGCTTCCGGGTCCTTCCTTGTGAGGTGGGCCATAAGTGTTGGGGAACGTAGTAATTTCAAAAAAATTCCAACGCACACGCAAGATCATGGTGATGCATAGCAACGACAGGGAGAGTGTTGTCTACGTACCCTCGTAGACCGTAAGCGGAAGCGTTATGACAACGCGGTTGATGTAGTCGTACGTCTTCACGATCGACCGATCCTAGCACCGAAGGTACGACACCTCCGCGATATGCACACGTTCAGCTCGGTGACGTCCCACGAACTCACGGTCCAGCAGAGTGTCGAGGGAGAGTTTCTTCAGCACGACGGCGTGATGACGGTGATGATGAAGCTACCGGCACAGGGCTTCGCCTAAGCACTGCAACGATATGACCGAGGTGGAATATGGTGGAGGGGGGCACCGCACACGGCTTGGAACAATCAACTTGTGTGTCCTAGGGTGCCCCCCTGCCCCCGTATATAAAGGAGCAAGGGGAGAGGCCGGCCGGCCTTGGGGCGCGCCAAGGAGAGGGGGGAGTCCTCCTCCTAGTGGGAGTAGGACTCCCCTTTCCTAGTCCAACTAGGAAGGAGGAAGGGGGAAGGAAGGAGAGGGAGAGAGGGAGGAAAGAGGGGGCACCGCCCCCCCCCCCTCCTTGTCCAATTCGGACTCCCAAGGGAGGGGCGCGGCCAGCCCTAGGCCCTCTCCTCTCTCTCCCACAAGGCCCATGTTGGCCCATTAGATCCCCCGGGGGTTCCGATAACCCTCCGGCACTCCGATAAATATCCGGTGACTCCCGGAACTCATCCGGTGTCCGAATATAGTCGTCCAATATATCAATCTTTATGTCTCGACCATTTCGAGACTCCTCGTCATGTCCGTGATCACATCCGGGACTCCGAACTACCTTCGGTACATCAAAACACATAAACTCATAATACCGATCGTCATCGAATGTTAAGCGTGCGGACCCTACGGGTTCGAGAACTATGTAGACATGACCGAGACACGTCTCCCGTCAATAACCAATAGCGGAACCTGGATGCTCATATTGGCTCCTACATATTCTACGAAGTTCTTTATCGGTCAAACCGCATAACAACAAACGTTGTTCCCTTTGTCAACGGTATGTTACTTGCCCGAGATTCGATCGTCCGTATCTCAATACCTAGTTCAATCTCGTTACCGGCAAGTCTCTTTACTCGTTCCGTAATGCATCATCCCGCAACTAACTCATTAGTTACATTGCTTGCAAGGCTTATAGTGATGTGTATTACCGAGAGGGCCCAGAGATACCTCTCCGACAATCGGAGTGACAAATCCTAATCTTGATCTATGCCAACTCAACAAGTACCATCAGAGACACCTGTAGAGCCCGTTTATAATCACCCAGTTACGTTGTGACGTTTGGTAGCACACAAAGTGTTCCTCCGGTATTTGGGAGTTGCATAATCTCATAGTCATAGGAACATGTATAAGTCATGAAGAAAGCAATAGAAATATACTAAACGATCAAGTGCTAAGCTAACGGAATGGGTCAAGTGATATGTCTCCAACGTATCTATAATTTATGAAGTATTCATGCTATTATATTATCCATCTTAGATGTTTTATATGCATTTATATGCTATTTTATATGATTTTTGGGACTAACCTATTAACCTAGAGCCCAGTGCCAGTTTTTGTTTTTTCCTTGTTTTTGAGTTTTGCAGAAAAGGAATATCAAACGGAGTCCAATTGACGTGCCAATTTTTGATGATTTTTTATGGACCAAAAGAAGCCCCCGGAGTAAAAGAGTTGGGCCAGAAGAGTCCCGGGCTGTCCACGAGGGTGGGGGCGCGCCCACCCCCCTGGGCGTGGGCCCCTATCTCGTGGGCGACTCGGAGACCCCCCTGACGTGAAACTGACGCCAAAAATTCCTATAAATACAGAAACTCCCAGAAAATAACCTAGACCGGAAGTTCCGCCGCCGCAAGCCTCTGTAGCCACGAGAAATCAATCTAGGCCCTCTCTGGCACCCTGCCGGAGGGGGCCATCATCACCGGGGGCCATGGAGGAGGATCCCGGAGGGGCCATCATCGCCATGAAGGCCAAGGACCAGAGGGAGAACCTCTCCCCATCTAGGGGGGAGGCCAGGGAGGAGGAAGCACAAGGGGGAGAACCTCTCCTCCTCTCTCCCGGTGGCGTCGGAGTGCCATCGGGAGGGGAATCATCGCCGCGGTGATCGTCTTTATCAACATCACCATCATCACCACCATCCTCATCTATTTTACGCGGTCCACTCTCCCGCACCCCGCTGTAATCCCTACTTGAACATGGTGCTTTATGCCACATATTATGATCCAATGATGTGTTGCCATCCTATGATGTTTTGAGTAGATATACTTTGTCTTTGGGTTGATTGATGATCTAGATTGGTATGAGTTGTATGTTTTATTTTGGTGATGTCCTATTGTGCCCTCCGTGTCGCGCAAGCGCGAGGGATTCCCGCTGTAGGGTGTTGCAATATGTCCATGGTTTACTTATTGTCTGCGTTGCTTGAGTGACAGAAGCATAAACACAGATAAGTGGGTCACGGCGTATGGGATAAAGGGGACTTGATGCTTTAATGCTATGGTTGGGTTTTAGCTTAATGATCTTTAGTAGTTGCGGATGCTTGCTAGAGTTCCAATCATAAGTGCATATGATCCAAGAAGAGAAAGTATGTTAGCTTATGCCTCTCCCTCATATGAAATTGCAATAGTGATTACCGATCTTGTTAACATTTGCCTAGAAAAATTCCACACACCGACCCATCATTATTCCACACTCGCTATTTATAATATTTAGTAATATATTCTAACTTTATGATAACAGCACCTACTTTTATATTTTATCTCTCCAATATCAAGCAAAGTTATCCTCTTCATGCCCACAACGTAGTTTTATTTCTCGTATCTAGTTGGAAGTAAACGTTCGGTGGACGTAGAGTCGTATCAGTGGCAGATAGGACTTGAGAGAATATTGATCTTACCTTTAGCTCCTTGTGGGTTCGACACTCCATACTTATCACTTCCACCTTTGGAAATTGCTACGATGATTCCCTGCACTTGGGGATTATCATCAAGCCAATCACATCATTCTCTAATGATGTGATCCCGTTAATCAAATGACAACTCATGTCCATGGCTAGGAAACATAACCATCTTTGATTCAACGAGCTAGTCAAGTATAGGCAAACTAGTGACACTCTGTTTGTCTATGTATTCACACATGTACTAAGTTTCCGGTTAATACAATTCTAGCATGAATAATAAATATTTATCATGATATAAGTAAATATAAATAACAACTTTATTATTGCCTCTAGGGCATATTTCCTTCAGTCTCCCACTTGCACTAGAGTCAATAATCTAGATTACACAGTAATGATTCTAACACCCATGGAGTCTTGGTGCTGATCATGTTTTGCTCGTGAGAGAGGCTTACTCAACGGGTCTGCAACATTCAGATCCGTATGTATCTTGCAAATCTCTATGTCTCCCTCCTTGGCTTGATCGCGGATGGAATTGAAGCGTCTCTTGATCTGCTTGGTTCTCTTGTGAAATCTGGATTCTTTTGCCAAGGCAATTGCACCAGTATTGTCACAAAAGATTTTCATTGGACCTGATGCACTAGGTATGACACCTAGATCGGATATGAACTCCTTCATCCAGACTCCTTCATTTGCTGCTTCCGAAGCAGCTATGTACTCCGCTTCACACGTAGATCCCGCCACGACGCTTTGCTTAGAACTGCACCAACTGACAGCTCCATCGTTCAATATAAATACGTATCCGGTTTGTGACTTAGAGTCATCCGGATCAGTGTCAAAGCTTGCATCGACGTAACCATTTACGACGAGCTCTTTGTCACCTCCATAAACAATAAACATATCCTTAGTCCTTTTCAGGTATTTCAGGATGTTCTTGACTGCTGTCCAGTGATCCACTCCTGGATTACTTTGGTACCGCCCTGCTAAACTAATAGCAAGGCACACATCAGGTCTGGTACACAGCATTGCATACATGATAGAGCCTATGGTTGAAGCATAGGGAACACCTTTTATTTTCTCTCTATCTTCTGCAGTGGTCGGGCATTGAGTCTGAGTCAACTTCACACCTTGTAACACAGGCAGGAATCCTTATCAAGGTATGTGCTTTGTGAAAGTCCAATTAAGCGTCTTGATCTATCTCTATAGATCTTGATGCCCAATATAAAAGCAGCTTCACCGAGGTCTTTCATTGAAAAACTCTTATTCAAGTATCCTTTTATGCTATCCAGAAATTCTATATCATTTCCAATCAACAATATGTCATCCACATATAATATTAGAAATGCTATAGAGCTCCCACTCACTTTCTTGTAAATACAGGCTTCTCCAAAAGTTTGTATAAAACCATATGCTTTGATCACACTATCAAAACGTTTATTCCAACTCCGAGATGCCTGCACCAGTCCATAAATGGATCGCTAGAGCTTGCACACTTTGTTAGCATCCTTTGGATCGATAAAACCTTTAGGTTGCATCATATACAACTCTTCTTCCAGAAATCCATTCAGGAATGCAGTCTTTACATCCATTTGCCAAATTTCATAATCATAAAATGCGGCAATTGCTAACATGATTCGGACGGACTTAAGGATCGCTACGGGTGAGAAGGTCTCATCATAGTTAACTCCTTGAACTTGTCGAAAACCTTACGCAACAAGTCGAGCTTTGTAGACAGTAACATTACCGCCAGCGTCAGTCTTCTTCTTGAAGATCCATTTATTCTCGATGGCTTGCCGATCATCGAGCAAGTCAACCAAAGTCCACACTTTGTTCTCATATATGGATCCCATCTCAGATTTCATGGCCTCAAGCCATTTTTCGGAATCTGGGCTCATCATCGCTTCCTCATAGTTCGTAGGTTTGTCATGGTCAAGTAACATGACCTCCAGAACAGGATTACCGTACCACACCTGGTGCGTATCATACTCTGGTTGACCTACGAGGTTCAGTAGTAACTTGATCTGAAGTTACATGATCATCATCATTAGCTTCCTCACTAATTGGTGTAGGAGTCACATGAACAGATTTCTGTGATGAACTACTTTCCAATAAGGGAGCAGGTACAGTTACCTCATCAAGTTCTACTTTCCTCCCACTCACTTCTTTCGAGAGAAACTCCTTCTCTAGAAAGGATCCATTCTTAGCAACGAATGTCTTGCCTTCGGGTCTGTGATAGAAGGTGTACCCAACAGTCTCCTTTGGGTATCCTATGAACACACATTTCTCCAATTTGGGTTCGAGCTTATCAGGTTGAAGCTTTTTCACATAAGCATCGCAGCCCCAAACTTTAAGGAACGACAACTATGGTTTCTTGCCAAACCATAGTTCATAAGGTGTCGTCTCAACGGATTTAGATGGTGCCCTATTTAACGTGAATGCAGCCATCTCTAAAGCATAACCCCAAAACGATAGCGGTAAATCAGTAAGAGACGTCATAGACCGCACCATATCTAGTAAAGTATGATTACGATGTTCGGACACACCATTACGCTGTGGTGTTCCGGGTGGCGTGAGTTGCGAAACTATTCCGCATTGTTTCAAATGAAGACCATACACATAACTCAAATATTCTCCTCCACGATCAGATCATAGAAACTTTATTTTCTTGTTACGATGATTTTCCACTTCACTCTGAAATTCTTTGAACTTTTCAAATGTTTCAGACTTATGTATCATTAAGTAGATATACCCATATCTGCTCAAATCATCTGTGAAGGTGAAAAAATAAGGATACCCGCCGCGAGCCTCAACATTCATCGGACCATATACATCAGTATGTATGATTTCCAATAAATCTGTTGCTCGCTCCATTGTTCCGGAGAACGGAGTTTTAGTCATCTTGCCCATGAGGCATGGTTCGCAAGTACCAAGTGATTCATAATCAAGTGATTCCAAAAGTCCATCTGAATGGAGTTTCTTCATGCGCTTTACACCAATATGACCTAAACGGCAGTGCCACAAATAAGTTGCACTATCATTATCAACTCTGCATCTTTTAACTTCAATATTATGAATATGTGTATCACTACTATCGAGATTCAACATAAATAGACCACTCTTCAAGGGTGCATGACCATAAAAATATTACTCATATAAATAGAACAACCATTATCCTCTGATTTAAATGAATAACCGTCTCGCATCAAACAAGATCCACATATAATGTTCATGCTCAACGCTGGCACCAAATAACAATTATTCAGGTCCAAAATTAATCCCGAAGGTAGATGTAGAGGTAGCGTGCCGACTGCGATCACATCGACTTTGGAACCATTTCCCACGCGCATCGTCACCTCGTCCTTAGCCAATCTTCGCTTAATCCGTAGTCCCTGTTTCGAGTTGCAAATATTAGCAACAGAACCAGTATCAAATACCCAGGTGCTACTGCGAGCATTAGTAAGGTACACATCAATAACATGTATATCACATATACCTTTGTTCACCTTGCCATCCTTCTTATCCGCCAAATACTTGGGGCAGTTCCGCTTCCAGTGACCAGTCCCTTTGTAGTAGAAGCACTCAGTTTTAGTCTTAGGTCCAGACTTGGGCTTCTTCACTTGAGCAGCAACTTGCTTGCCGTTCTTCTTGAAGTTCCCTTTCTTCCCTTTACCCTTTTTCTTGAAACTGGTGGTCTTGTTGACCATCAACACTTGATGCTCCTTCTTGATTTCTACCTCCGCAGCCTTTAGCATTGCGAAGAGCTCGGGAATTGTCTTGTTCATCCCTTGCATATTATAGTTCATCACGAAGCTCTTGTAGCTTTGTGGCAGTGATTGAAGAATTCTGTCAATGACACTATGATCAGGAAGATTAACTCCCATTGGAATTAAGTGATTGTTATACCCAGACATTTTGAGTATATGTTCACTGACAGAACTATTCTCCTCCATCTTGCAGCTATTGAACTTATTGGAGACTTCATATCTCTCAGTCTGGGCATTTGCTTAAAATATTAACTTCAACTCCGGGAACATCTCATATGCTTCATGACGTTCAAAACGTCGTTGAAGTCCCGGTTCTAAGCCGTAAAGCATGGCACACTGAACTATCGAGTAGTCATCAGCTTTGCTCTGCCACACGTTCACAACGTCCGGCGTTGCTCCTGCAGCGGGTCTTGCACCTAGCGGTGCTTCCAGGACGTAATTCTTCTGTGCAGCAATGAGGATAATCCTCAGGTTACGGACCCAGTCCGTGTAATTGCTACCATCATCTTTCAACTTAGCTTTCTCAAGGAACGCATTAAAATTCAACGGAATAACAGCACGGGCCATCTATCTACAACAACATAGACATGCAAAATACTATCAGGTACTAAGTTCATGATAAATTAAAGTTCAATTAATCAAATTACTTAAGAACTCCCACTTAGATAGACATCCCTCTAATCATCTAAGTGATCATGTGATCCAAATCAACTAAACCATGTCCAATCATCCCGTGAGATGGAGTAGTTTTCAATGGTGAACATCACTATGTTCATCATATCTACTATATGATTCACGCTCGACCTTTCGGTCTCAGTGTTCCGAGGCCATATCTGCATATGCTAGGCTCGTCAAGTTTAACCCGAGTATTCTGCGTGTGCAAAACTGGCTTGCACCCATTGTATGTGAACGTAGAGCTTATCACACCCGATCATCACGTGGTGTCTCGACACGAAGAACTTTCGCAACGGTGCATAGTCAGGGAGAACACTTGTACCTTGAAATTTAGTGAGAGATCATCTTATAATGCTACCGCTGAACTAAGCAAAATAAGATGCATAAAAGATAAACATCACATGCAATCAATATAAGTGATATGATATGGCCATCATCATCTTGTGCCTTTGATCTCCATCTCCAAAGCACTGTCATGATCACCATCGTCACCGGCGCGACACCTTGATCTCCATCATAGCATCGTTGTCGTCTCGCCAACTATTGCTTCTATGACTATCGCTACCGCTTAGTGATAAAGTAAAGCAATTACATGGCGATTGCATTTCATACAATAAAGCGACAACCATATGGCTCCTGCCAGTTGCCGATAACTTCGTTACAAAACATGATCATCTCATACAATAAAATTTAGCATCATGTCTTGACCATATCACATCACAACATGCCCTGCAAAAACAAGTTAGACGTCCTCTACTTTGATGTTGCAAGTTTTACGTGGCTGCTACGAGCTAAGCAAGAACCATTCTTACCTATGCATCAAAACCACAACGATACTTCGTCAAGTATGTGTTGTTTTAACCTTCAACAAGGACCTGGTGTAGCCACACTCGATTCAACTAAAGTTGGAGAAACTGACACCCACCAGCCACCTGTGTGCGAAGCACGTCGGTAGAACTAGTCTCGCGTAAGCGTACGCGTAATGTCGGTCCGGGCCGCTTCATCCAACAATACCGCCGAATCAAAGTATGACATGCTGGTAAGCAGTATGACTAGTATCGCCCACAACTCACTTGTGTTCTACTCGTGCATATAACATCTACGCATAAACCTGGCTCGGATGCCACTGTTGGGGAACGTAGTAATTTCAAAAAAAAAATCTACGCACACGCAAGATCATGGTGATGCATAGCAACGAGAGGGGAGAGTGTTGTCTACGTACCCTCATAGACCGTAAGCGGAAGCATTATGACAACGCGGTTGATGTAGTCATACGTCTTCACGATCGACCGATCCTAGCACCGAAGTTACGGCACCTCCGCGATCTGCACACGTTCAGCTCGGTGACGTCCCACGAACTCACGATCCAGCAGAGTGTCGAGGGAGAGTTTCGTCAGCACGACGGCGTGATGATGGTGATGATGAAGCAACCGGCACAGGGCTTCGCCTAAGCACTGCAATGATATGACCGAGGTGGAATATGGTGGAGGGGGGCACCGCACACGGCTTGGAACAATCAACTTGTGTGTCTTAGGGTGCAACCTGTTGGGGAACGTAGTAATTTCAAAAAAAATCCTACGCACACGCAAGATCATGGTGATGCATAGCAACGAGAGGGGAGAGTGCCATCCACGTACCCTCGTAGACCGTTAAGCGGAAGCGTTATGACAACGCGGTTGATGTAGTCGTACGTCTTCACGATTGACTGATCCTCAGTACCGAACGTACGGCACCTCCGCGTTCAGCACACGTTCAGCTCGGTGACGTCCCGCGATCTCACAATCCAGTAGAGCTCGAGGGAGAGTTTCGTCAGCACGACGGCGTGGCGACGATGTTGATGAAGCTACCGACGCAGGGCTTTGCCTAAGCACCGCTACGATATGACCGAGGTGGATTATGGTGGAGGGGGGCACCGCACACGGCTAAAAGATCAATGATCAATTGTTGTGTCTCTGGGGTGCCCCCCTGCCCTGTATATAAAGGAGCTAGGGGGAGGCGGCCGGCCAACGAGGAGGGCGCGCCAATGGGGGGAGTCCTACTCCCACCGGGAGTAGGACTCCTCCTTTCGTAGTAGGAGTAGGAGAAGGGGGAAGGAGGAGAGAGAGGGGAAGGAAAGGGGGGCGCCGCCCCCCCCCTCCTTGTCCAATTCGGACTAGAGGGGGAGGGGGCGCGCGGCCTGCCCTGGCCGCCCCTCCTCTTCTCCACTAAGGCCCATTAGGCCCAATATACTCCCCGGGGAGTTCCGGTAACCCCTCGGTACTCCGGTATATGTCCGAAACCTCCCGAAACACTTCCGGTGTCCGAACATAGTCATCCAATATATATATATCTTTACGTCTCGACCATTTAGAGACTCCTCGTCATGTCCGTCATCATATCCGGGACTCCGAACTACCTTCGGTACATCAAAACATACAAACTCATAATACCGATCGTCACAGAACTTTAAGCGTGCGGACCCTACGGGTTCAAGAACTAAGTAGACATGACCGAGACATATCTCCGGTCAATAACCAATAGCGGAACCTGGATGCTCATATTGGTTCCTACATATTCTACGAAGATCTTTATCGGTCAAACCGCATAACAACATACGTTGTTCCCTTTGTCATCGGTATGTTACTTGCCCGAGATTCGATCGTCGTTATCTATATACCTAGCTCAATCTCGTTACCGGCAAGTCTCTTTACTCGTTCCGTAATGCATCATCCCACAACTAACTCATTAGTCACATTGCTTGCAAGGCTTATAGTGATGTGCATTACCGAGAGGGCCCAGAGATACCTCTCCGACAATCGAAGTGACAAATCCTAATCTCGATCTATGTCAACTCAACAAGTACCATCGGAGACACCTGTAGAGCATCTTTATAATCACCCAGTTACGTTGTGACGTTTGGTAGCTGATACGTCTCCAACGTATCTATAATTTTTTATTGTTCCATGCTATATTATATTCTGTTTTGGACATTATTGGGCTTTATTATACACTTTTATATTATTTTTGGGACTAACCTATTAACCGGAGGCCCAGCCCAGAATTGCTTTTTTTGCCTATTTCAGAGTTTCGCAGAAAAAGATATCAAACGGAGTCCAAAAGGAATGAAACCTTCGGGAACATGATTTTCGGAACGAACGTGATCCAGAGGACTTGGACCCTACGTCAAGACTTCAACCAGGAGGGCACGAGGTAGGGGGCGCGCCTACCCCCTAGGCGCGCCCTCCACCCTCGCGGGCCCCCTGTTGCTCCACCGACGTACTCCTTCCTCCTATATATACCTACGTACCCCCAAACTACCAGATACGGAGCCAAAAACCTAATTCCACCGCCGCAACCTTCTGTACCCGTGAGATCCCATCTTGGGGCCTGTTCTGGAGCTCCGCCGGAGGGGGCATCGATCACGGAGGGCTTCTACATCAACACCATAGCTTCTCCGATGATGTGTGAGTAGTTTACCTCAGACCTTCGGGTCCATAGTTATTAGCTAGATGGCTTCTTCTCTCTTTTTGGATCTCAATACAATGTTCTCCCCCTCTCTCATGGAGATCTATTCGATGTAATCTTCTTTTGCGGTGTGTTTGTTGAGACCGATGAATTGTGGGTTTATGATCAAGTTTATCTATGAACAATATTTGAATCTCCTCTGAATTCTTTTATGTATGATTAGTTATCTTTGCAAGTCTCTTCGAATTATCTGTTTGGTTTGGCCTACTAGATTGATCTTTCTTGCAATGGGAGAAGTGCTTAGCTTTGGGTTCAATCTTGCGGTGTCCTTTCCCAGTGACAGTAGGGGCAGCAAGGCACGTATTGTATTGTTGCCATCGAGGATAACAAGATGGGGTTTATATCATATTGCATGAGTTTATCCCTCTAAATCATGTCATCTTGCTTAAAGGGTTACTCTATTCTTATGAACTTAATACTCTAGATGCATGTTGGATAGCAGTCGATGTGTGGAGTAATAGTAGTAGGTGCAGGCAGGAGTCGGTCTACTTGTCTCGGACGTGATGCCTATATACATGATCATACCTAGATATTCTCATAACTATGCTCAATTCTGTCAATTGCTCAACAGTAATTTGTTCACCCACCGTAAATACTTATGCTCTTGAGAGAAGCCACTAGTGAAACCTATGGCCCCCGGGTCTATTTTCCATCATACTAATCTTCCGTCAACAAGTTATTTCTAGCGTCGTTTTTATTTTATTTTCTTTACTTTGCATCTTTATCATAAAAATACCAAAAATATTATCTTATCATATCTATCAGATCTCACTCTCGTAAGTGACCGTGTAGGGATTGACAACCCCTTATCGCGTTGGTTGCGAGGATTTATTTGTTTGTGTAGGTGCGAGGGACTTGTGCGTGGCCTCCTATTGGATTGATACCTTGGTTCTCAAAAACTGAGGGAAATACTTACGCTACTTTGCTGCATCACCCTTTCCTCTTCAAGGGAAAACCAACGCAGTGCTCAAGAGGTAGCAAGAAGGATTTCTGGCGCCGTTGCCGGGGAGGCTTACGCGAAGTCAAGTCAAGATTTGACTCCCGATAACGAGCCATTTCTGGTGCCGTTGCCGGGGAGTCTACGCAAAAGTCAACATACCAAGTACCCATCACAAACCCTTATCTCCCGCATTACATTATTTGCCATTTGCCTCTCGTTTTCCTCTCCCCCACTTCACCCTTGCCGTTTTATTCGCCCTCTCTCTTTTCCGTTTGCTTCTTTTTGCCCGTCTCTTGTTTGCTCGTGTGTTGGATTGCTTGTTTGTCACGATGGCTCAAGATAATACCAGATTATGTGACATTACCAATACCAACAATAATGATTTCCTTAGCACTCCGATTGCTCCTCTTACCGATACTGAATCTTGTGAAATCAATGCTGCTTTGTTGAATCTTGTCATGAAAGATCAATTCGCCGGCCTTCCTAGTGAAGATGCCGCTACCCATCTAACTAGCTTCGTTGATTTGTGTGATATGCAAAAGAAGAAAGATATGGATAATGATATTGTTAAATTGAAGCTATTTCCTTTTTCGCTTAGAGATCGTGCTAAAGCTTGGTTTTCATCTTTGCCTAAAAATAGTATTGATTCATGGAACAAGTGCAAAGATGCTTTTATCTCTAAATATTTTCCTCCCGCTAAGATCATCTCTCTTAGAAACGATATTATGAATTTTAAGCAACTTGATCATGCACATGTTGCACAAGCTTGGGAGAGGATGAAATTAATGATACGTAATTGCCTTACGCATGGTTTGAATTTGTGGATGATTATACAAATTTTTTATGCCGGATTGAATTTTGCTTCTAGAAATCTTTTATGAGAGACACTTATGCCTAGAAAGAAAATAAAATTACCTTATGAATCTATTATGAGAGCCACTTATGGATTGCCTACCAAAGATGACAATACCTAGATCTATCCTTGCTTTTATGCCTAGCTAGGGGCGTTAAACGATAGCGCTTGTTGGGAGGCAACCCAATTTTATTTTTAGTTTTTTTTTGCTTTTTGCTTCTGTTTAGGAATAAATATTTGATCTAGCCTCTGGTTAGATGTGTTTTTATGTTTTAATTAGTGTTTGTGCCAGGTTAAACCTATAGGATCTTCTTGGATGATAGTTATTTGATCTTGCTGTAAATTCCAGAAACTTTCTGTTCACGAAAACAATTGTAAAAAATCACCAGAACGTGATAAAATATTTATTCCAATTGCTGCTGATCAATAAACAAATTGTCTAGGTCGTCCTATTTTGGCTGAATTTTTGGAGTTCCAGAAGTTTGTGTCAGTTACAGATTACTACAGACTGTTCTGTTTTTGACAGATTCTGTTTTTCATGTGTTGTTTGCTTATTTTGATGAATCTATGGCTAGTAAAATAGTTTATAAACCATAGAGAAGTTGTAATACAGTAGGTTTAACACCAATATAAATAAAGAATGAGTTCATTACAGTATCTTGAAGTGGTCTTTTGTTTTCTTTCGCTAACGGGGCTCACGAGATCTTCTGCTGAGTTTTGTGTTGTGAAGTTTTCAAGTTTTGGGTAAAAGATTTGATGGATTATGGAACAAGGAGTGGCAAGAGCCTAAGCTTGGGGATGCCCATGGCACCCCAAGATAATCTAAGGATACCTAAAAGACAAAGCTTGGGATGCCCCGGAAGGCATCCCCTCTTTCGTCTACTTCCATCGGTAACTTTACTTGGAGCTATATTTTTATTCACCACATGATATGTGTTTTGCTTGGAGCGTCTTGTATGATTTGAGTCTTTGATTTTTATTTTACCACAATCATCCTTGCTGTACACACCTTTTGAGAGAGACACACATGATTCGGAAATTATTAGAATACTCTATGTGCTTCACTTATATCTTTTGAGTTATATAGTTTTTGCTCTAGTGCTTCACTTATATCTTTTAGAGCACAGTGGTGATTTTGTTTTATAGAAACTAATTGTTCTCTCATGCTTCACTTAGATTATTTTGAGAGCCCTACAAAACAGCATGGTAGTTTGCTTTAACAATAATAGGCATCCAATATTAGTAAAGAAAAAAGAAATTTTCTTATGAGTGTGTTGAATACTATGAGAAGTTAGATGCTTGATAATTGTTTTGAGATATGGAGATGATGGTATTAGAGTCATGCTAGTTGAGTAGTTGTGAATTTGAGAAATACTTGTGTTAAAGTTTGTGATTCCCATAGCATGCACGTATGGTGAACCGTTATGTGATGAAGTCGGAGCATGATTTATTTATTGATTGTCTTCCTTATGAGTGGCGGTCGGGGACGAGCGATGGTCTTTTCCTACCAATCTATCCCCCTAGGAGCATGCGCGTAATACTTTGCTTTGATAACTTGTAGATTTTTTGCAATAAGTATATGAGTTCTTTATGACTAATGTTGAGTCCATGGATTATACGCACTTTTGCTCCTTCCACCATTGCTAGCCTCTCTAATACTGCACACTTTTCGCCGGTATCATACACCCACCATATACCTTCCTCAAAACAGCCACCATACCTACCTATCATGGCATTTCCATAGCCATCCCGAGATATATTGCCATGCAACTTACCACCGTTTCGTTTACTATGACACACTACATCATTGTCATATTGCTTTGCATGATCATGTAGTTGACATCGTATTTGTGGCAAAGCCACCGTTCATAATTCTTTCATACATGTCACTCTTGATTCATTGCATATCCCGGTACACCACCGGAGGCATTCACATAGAGTCATATTTTGTTCTAAGTATTGAGTTGTAATTGTTGAGTTGTAAGAAAATAAAAGTGTGATGACCATCATTTTTAGAGCATTGTCCCAAGTGAGGAAAGGATGATGGAGACTATGATTCCCCCACAAGTCGGGATGAGACTCCGGACGAAAAAAAAGAGGCCATAAAAAAAGAGAAGGCCCAAATAAAAAAATGAGAGAAAAAGAGAGAAGGGACAATGTTACTATCCTTTTACCACACTTGTGCTACAAAGTAGCACCATGATCTTCATGATAGAAAGTCTCTTATGATATCACTTTCATATACTAGTGGGAAATTTTCATTATATAACTTGGCTTGTATATTCCAATGATGGGCTTCCTCAAAATGCCCTAGGTCTTCGTGAGCAAGCGAGTTGGATGCACACCCACTTAGTTTCTTTTGTTGAGCTTTCATATACTTATAGCTCTAGTGCATCCGTTGCATGGAAATCCCTACTCACTCACATTGATATCTATTAATGGGAATCTCCATAGCCCGTTGATACGCCTAGTTGATGTGAGACTATCTTCTCCCTTTTTTGTCTTCTCCACAACCACCATTCTATTCCACATATAGTGCTATGTCCATGGCTCACGCTCATGTATTGCGTGAAGATTGAAAACGTTTGAGAATGTCAAAAGTATGAAACAATTGCTTGGCTTGTCATCGGGGTTGTGCATGATTTAAATACTTTGTGTGGTGAAGATAGAGCATAGCCAGACTATATGATTTTGTAGGGATAACTTTCTTTGGCCATGTTATTTTGAGAAGACATAATTGCTTAGTTAGTATGCTTGAAGTATTATTATTTTTATGTCAATATTAAACTCTTGTCTTGAATCTTTCGGATCTGAATATTCATACCACAATTAAGAAGAATTACATTGAAATTATGCCAAGTAGCATTCCACATCAAAAATTCTGTTTTTATCAATTACCTACTCGATGACGAGCAGGAATTAAGCTTGGGGATGCTTGATACGTCTCCAACGTATCTATAATTTTTGATTGTTCCATGCTATATTATATTCTGTTTTGGACATTATTGGGCTTTATTATACACTTTTATATTATTTTTGGGACTAACCTATTAACAGGAGGCCCAACCCAGAATTGCTGTTTTTTGCCTATTTCAGAGTTTCGCAGAAAAAGAATATCAAACGGAGTCCAAACGGAATGAAACCTTTGGGAATGTGATTTTCGGAACGAACGTGATCCAGAGGACTTGGACCCTACGTCAAGACTTCAACCAGGAGGGCACGAGGTAGGGGGGCGCGCCTACCCCCCCTGAGCGTGCTCTCCACCCTCGTGGGCCCCTGTTGCTCCACCGACGTACTCCTTCCTCCTATATATACCTACGTACCCCCAAACTACCAAATACGGAGCCAAAAACCTAATTCCACCGCCGCAACCTTCTGTACCCGTGAGATCCCATCTTGGGGCCTATTTCGGAGCTCCGCCGGAGGGGGCATCGATCACGGAGGGCTTCTACATCAACACTGTCGCCTCTCCGATGATGTGTGAATAGTTTACCTCAGACCTTCGGGTCCATAGTTATTAGCTAGATGGCTTCTTCTCTTTTTTTGGATCTCAATACAATGTTCTCCCCCTCTCTTTTGGATATCTATTCGATGTAATCTTCTTTTGCGGTGTGTTTGTTGAGACCGATGAATTGTGGGTTTATGATCAAGTTTATCTATGAACAATATTTGAATCTCCTCTGAATTCTTTTTTGTATGATTGGTTATCTTTGCAAGTCTCTTCGAATTATCAGTTTGGTTTGGCCTACTAGATTGATCTTTCTTGCAATGGGAGAAGTGTTTAGCTTTGGGTTCAATTTTTCGGTGTCCTTTCCAAGTGACAGTAGGGGCAGCAAGGCACGTATTGTATTGTTGCCATCGAGGATAACAATATGGGGTTTATATCATATTGCATGAGTTTATCCCTCTACATCATGTCATCTTGCTTAAAGAGTTACTCTGTTCTTATGAACTTAATACTCTAGATGCATGCTGGATAGCGGTCGATGTGTGGAGTAATAGTAGTAGATGCAGGTAGGAGTCCGTCTACTTGTCTCGGACGTGGTGCCTATATACATGATCATACCTAGATATTCTCATAACTATGCTCAATTCTGTCAATTGCTCAACAGTAATTTGTTCACCCACTGTAAATACTTATGCTCTTGAGAGAAGCCACTAGTGAAACCTATGGCCACCGGGTCTATTTTCCATCATATTAATCTTCCGTCTACAAGTTATTTCTAGCGTCGTTTTTATTTTGTTTTCTTTACTTTGCATCTTTATCATAAAAATACCAAAAATATTATCTTATCATATCTATCAGATCTCACTCTCGTAAGTGACCGTGTAGGGATTGACAACCCCTTATCGCGTTGGTTGCGAGGATTTATTTGTTTGTGTAGGTGCGAGGGACTCGTGTGTGGCCTCCTACTGGATTGATACCTTGGTTCTCAAAAACTGAGGGAAATACTTACGCTACTTTGCTGCATCACCCTTTCCTCTTCAAGGGAAAACCAACGCAGTGCTCAAGAGGTAGCAGTAGCACACAAAGTGCTCCTCCGATAATCGGGAGTTGCATAATCTCATAGTCATAGGAACATGTATAAGTCATGAAGAAAGCAATAGCAAGAAACTAAACGATCAAGTGCTAATCTGATGGAATGGGTCAAGTCAATCACATCATTCTCCTAATGATATGATCCTGTGAATCAAATGACAACTCATGTCTATGGCTAGGAAACTCAACCATCTTTGATCAATGAGCTAGTCAAGTAGAGGCATACTAGTGACACTATGTTTGTCTATGTATTCACACATGTATTATGTTTCCGGTTAATACAATTCTAGCATGAATAATAAACATTTATCATGATATGAGGAAATAAATAATAACTTTATTATTGCCTCTAGGGCATATTTCTTTCAGTCTCCCACTTGCACTAGAGTCAATAATCTAGATTACACAGTAATGATTCTAACACCCATGGAGTTTTGGTGCTGATAATGTTTTGCTCGTGGAAGAGGCTTAGTCAACGGGTCTGAAACATTCAGATCCGTATGTATCTTGCAAATCTCTATGTCTCCCACCTGGACTTGATCCCGGATGGAATTGAAGCGTCTCTTGATGTGCTTGGTTCTTTTGTGAAATCTGGATTCATTTGCCAAGGCAATTGCACCAGTATTGTCACAAAAGATTTTCATTGGACCCGATGCACTAGGTATGACACCTCGATCGGATATAAACTCCTTCATCCAGACTCCTTCATTTGCTGCTTCCGAAGCAGCTATGTACTCTGCTTCACACGTAGATCCCGCCACGACGCTTTGTTTAGAACTGCACCAACTGAAAGCTCCACCGTTCAATGTAAACACGTATCCGGTTTGCGATCTAGAATCGTCCGGATCAGTGTCAAAGCTTGCATCGACGTAACCATTTACGAAGAGCTCTTTGTCACCTCCATAAATGAGAAACATATCCTTAGTCCTTTTCAGGTATTTCAGACCGCTGTCTAGTGATCCACTCCTGGATTACTTTGGTACCTCCCTGCTAAGCTAATAGCAAGGCACACATCAGGTCTGGTACACAGCATTGCATACATGATAGAGCCTATGGCTGAAGCATAGGGAACATTTTTCATTTTCTCTCTATCTTCTGCAGTGGTCGGGCATTGAGTCTGACTCAACTTCACACCTAGTAACACAGGCAAGAATCCTTTCTTTGCTTGATCCATTTTGAACTTCTTCAAAACTTTATCAAGGTATGTGCTTTGTGAAAGTCCAATTAAGCGTCTTGATCTATCTCTATAGATCTTGATGCCCAATATATAAGCAGTTTCACCGAGGTCTTTCATTGAAAAACTCTTATTCAAGTATCCTTTTATGCTATCCAGAAATTCTATATCATTTCCAATCAGCAATATGTCATCCACATATAATATTAGAAATGCTACAGAGCTCCCACTCACTTTCTTGTAAATACAGGCTTCTTCAAAAGTCTATATAAAACCATATGCTTTGATCACACTATCAAAACGTTTATTCCAACTCCGAGAGGCTTGCACCAGTCCATAAATGGATCGCTGGAGCTTGCACACTTTGTTAGCTCCCTTTGGATCGACAAAACCTTCCGGTTGAGTTTTGACATCCATTTGCCAAATTTCATAATCATAAAATGCGGCAATTGCTAACATGATTCGGACAGGCTTAAGCATCGCTACGGGTGAGAAAGTCTCATCGTAGTCAACTCCTTGAACTTGTCGAAAACCTTTCGCAACAAGTCGAGCTTTGTAGACAGCAACATTACCATCAGCGTCAGTCTTCTTCTTGAAGATCCATTTATTCTGTATGGCTTGCCGATCATCGGGCAAGTCAACCAAAGTCCACACTTTGTTCTCATACATGGATCCCATCTCAGATTTCATGGCCTCAAGCCATTTTGCGGAATCTGGGCTCACCATCGCATCTTCATAGTTCGTAGGTTCGTCATGGTCTAGTAACATAACCTCCAGAACAGGATTACCGTACCACTCTGGTGCGGATCTTACTCTGGTTGACCTACGAGGCTCGGTAGTAACTTGATCTGAAGATTCATGATCAACATCATTAGCTTCCTCACTAATTGGTGTAGGTGTCACAGAAACCAGTTTCTGTGATGAACTACTTTCCAACAAGGGAGCAGGTACGGTTACCTCATCAAGTTCTACTTTCCTCCCACTCACTTCTTTCGAGAGAAACTCCTTATCTATAAAGGATCCATTTTTAGCAACAAATGTCTTGCCTTCGGATCTGTGATAGAAGGTGTACCCAACAGTTTCCTTTGGGTATCCTATGAAGACACATTTCTCCGATTTGGGTTCGAGCTTATCAGGTTGAAGCTTTTTCACATAAGCATCGCAACCCCAAACTTTAAGAAACGACAACTTTGGTTTCTTGCCAAACCATAGTTCATAAGGCGTCGTCTCAACGGATTTTGATGGTGCCCTATTTAACGTGAATGCAGCCGTCTCTAAAGCATAACCCCAAAACGATAGTGATAAATCAGTAAGAGACATCATAGATCGCACCATATCTAGTAAAGTACGATTATGACGTTCGGGCACACCATTACGTTGTGGTGTTCCGGGTGGCGTGAGTTGCGAAACTATTCCACATTGTTTCAAATGTAGACCAAACTCATAACTCAAATATTCTCCTCCACGATTAGATCGTAGAAACTTTATTTTCTTGCTACGATCATTTTCCACTTCACTCTGAAATTCTTTGAACTTTTCAAATGTTTCAGACTTATGTTTCATTAAGTAGATATACCCATATCTGCTCAAATCATCTGTGAAGGTGAGAAAATAACAATACCCGCCTAGAGCCTCAATATTCATCGGACCACATACATCAGTATGTATGATTTCCAACAAATCTGTTGCTCGCTCCATTGTTCTGGAGAACGGCGTTTTAGTCATCTTACCCATGAGGCATGGTTCGCAAGTACCAAGTGATTCCAAAAGTCCATCAGTATGGAGTTTCTTCATGCGCTTTACACCAATATGACCCAAACGGTAGTGCCACAAATAAGTTGCACTATCATTATCAACTCTGCATCTTTTGTGTTCAACATTATGAATATGTGTATCACTACTATCGAGATTCAACACAAATAGACCACTCTTCAAGGGTGCATGACCATAAAAGATATTACTCATATAAATAGAACAACCATTATTCTTAGATTTAAATGAATAACCGTCTCGCATCAAACAAGATCCAGGTATAATGTTCATGCTTAACGCTGGCACCAAATAACAATTATTAAGGTCTAAAACTAATCCCGAAGGTAGATGTAGACGTAGCGTGCCGACGGCGATCACATCGACTTTGGAACCATTTCCCACGCGCGCATCGTCACCTCGTCCTTAGCCAGTCTTCACTTAATCCGTAGTCCCTGTTTCAAGTTGCAAATATTAGCAACAGAACCAGTATCAAATACCCAGGTGCTACTGCGAGCTCTAGTAAGGTACACATCAATAACATGTATATCACATATACCTTTGTTCACCTTGCCATCCTTCTTATCCGCCAAATACTTGGGGCAGTTCCGCTTCCAGTGACCAGTCTGTTTGTAGTAGAAGCACTCAGTCTCAGGTTTAGGTCCAGCTTGGGTTTCTTCTCCTGAGCAGCAACTTGTTTGCTGTTCTTCTTGAAGTTCCCCTTCTTCTTCCCTTTACCCTTTTTCTTGAAACTGGTGGTCTTGTTGACCATCAACACTTGATGCTCCTTCTTGATTTCTACCTCCGCAACCTTTAGCATTGCGAAGAGCTCGGGAATTGTCTTATCCATCCCTTGCATATTATAGTTCATCACGAAGCTCTTGTAGCTTGGTGGCAGTGATTGAAGAATTCTGTCAATGACACTATCATCCGGAAGATTAACTCCCAGTTGAATCAAGTGATTGTTATACCCAGAAATTTTGAGTATATGTTCACTGACAGAACTATTCTCCTCCATCTTGCAGCTGTAGAACTTATTGGAGACTTCATATCTATCAATCCGGGAATTTGCTTGAAATATTAACTTCAATTCCTGGAACATTTCATATGCTCCATGATGTTCAAAACGTCGTTGAAGTCCCGGTTCTAAGCCGTAAAGCATGGCACACTGAACTATCGAGTAGTCATCAGCTCTGCTCTGCCAGACGTTCTTAACATTGTCAGTTGCATCTGCAGCAGGCCTGGCACCCAACGGTGCTTCCATGACATAATTCTTCTGTGCAGCAATGAGGATAATCCTCAAGTTACAGACCCAGTCCATGTAATTGCTACCATCATCTTTCAACTTTGCTTTTTCAAGGAACGCATTAAAATTCAACGGAACAACAGCACGGGCCATCTATCTACAACATAATAGACAAGCAAGATACTATCAGGTACTAAGTTCATGATAAATTTAAGCTCAATTAATCATATTACTTAAAAACTCCCACTTTGATAGACATCCCTCTAATCATCTAAGTGATCACGTGATCCATATCAACTAAACCATAACCAATCATCACGTGAAATGGAGTAGTTTTCAATGGTGAACATCACTATGTTCATCATATCTACTATATGATTCACGCTCGACCTTTCGGTCTCAGTGTACCGAGGCCATATGTGCATATGCTAGGCTCGTCAAGTTTAACCCGAGTATTCTACGTATGCAAAACTGTCTTACACCCGTTGTAGATGAACGTTGAGCTTATCACACCCGATCGTCACGTGGTGTCTCGGCACGACGAACTTTGGCAACGGTGCATACTCAGGGAGAACACTTTTACCTTGAAATTTAGTGAGAGATCATCTTATAATGCTACCGTTAAACAAAGCAGAATAAGATGCATAAAGGATAAACATCACATGCAATCAATATAAGTGATATGATATGGCCATCATCATCTTATGCCTTTGATCTCCATCTTCAAAGCACCGTCATGATCAACATCGTCCCCGGCGCGACACCTTGATCTCCACCGTAGCATCGTTGTCGTCTCGCCAACTGTTGCTTCTACGACTATCGCTACCGCTTAGTGATAAAGTAAAGCAATTATAGAGCAAGAACCGTTCTTACCTACGCATCAAAACCACAACGATAGTTTGTCAAGTTAGTTCTGTTTTAACCTTCTCAAGGACCGGGCGTAGCCACACTCGGTTCAACTAAAGTTGGATAAACTGATACGCGCCAGCCACCTGTGTGCAAAGCACGTCGGTAATACCAGTCTCGCATAAGCGTACGCGTAATGTCGGTCCGGGCCGCTTCATCCAACAATACCGTCGAACCAAAGTATGACATGCTGGTAAGCAGTATGACTTGTATCGCCCACAATTCACTTGTGTTCTACTCGTGCATATAACATCTACGCATAAAACCAGGCTCTGATGCCACTTTTGGGGAACATAGTAATTTCAAAAAAATTCCTACGCACATGCAAGATCATGGTGATGCATAGCAACGAGTGGAGAGTGTCGTCCACGTACCCTCGTAGATCGTTAAGCGGAAGCGTTATGACAACGCGGTTGATGTAGTCGTACGTCTTCACGATCGACCGATCCTCAGTACCGAACGTACGCACCTCCGCGTTCAGCACACGTTCAACTCGGTGACGTCCCGCGATCTCACGATCCAGTAGAGCTCGAGGGAGAGTTTCGTCGGCACGACGGCGTGGTGATGATTTTGATGAAGCTACCGATGCAGGGCTTCGCCTAAGCACCGCTACGATATGACCGAGGTGGATTATGGTGGAGGGGGGCACCGCACACGGCTAAAAGATCAATGATCAATTGTTGTGTCTCTGGGGTGCCCCCCTGCCCCCGTATATAAAGGAGCTAGAGGGGAGGCGGCCGGTCAAGGAGGAGGACGAGCCAAGGGGGGAGTCCTACTCCCACCGGGAGTAGGACTCCTCCTTTCCTAGTAGGAGTAGGAGAAGGAGGAAGGAGGAGAGAGAGGGGAAGGAAAGGGGGGCGCCCCCCCCCCTCCTTGTCCAATTCGGACTAGAGGGGGAGGGGGCGTGTGGCCAGCCCTGGCCGCCCTCCTCTTCTCCACTAAGGCCCATTAGGCCCAATATACTCCCCGGGGGGTTCCGGTAACCCCCCGATACTCCAGTATATGTCAGAAACCTCCCGAAACACTTCCGGTGTCCGAACATAGTCATCCAATATATCGATCTTTACGTCTCGACCATTTCAAGACTCCTCGTCATGTCCGTGATCATATCCGGGACTCCGAACTACCTTCGGTACATCAAAGCATACAAACTCATAATATCGATCGTCACAGAACTTTAAGCTTGCGGACCGTATGGGTTCGAGAACTATGTAGACATGACCGAGACATATCTCCGGTCAATAACCAATAGCGGAACCTGGATGCTCATATTGGTTCCTACATATTCTACGAAGATCTTTATCGGTTAAACCGCATAACAACATACGTTGTTCCCTTTGTCATCGGTATGTTACTTGCCCGAGATTCAATCGTCGGTATCTCAATACCTAGCTCAATCTCGTTACCGGCAAGTCTCTTTACTCGTTCTGTAATGCATCGTCCCGCAACTAACTCATTAGTCACATTGCTTGCAAGGCTTATAGTGATGTGCATTACCGAGAGGGCCCAGAGATACCTCTCCGACAATCGGAGTGACAAATCCTAATCTCGACCTATGTCAACTCAACAAGTACCATCGGAGACACCTGTAGAGCACCTTTATAATCACCCAGTTACGTTGTGACGTTTGGTATCACACAAAGTGTTCCTCCAGTAATCGGGAGTTGCATAATCTCATAGTCATAGGAACATGTATAAGTCATGAAGAAAGCAATAGCAGTAAACTAAACGATCAAGTGCTAAGCTAACGGAATGGGTCAAGTCAATCACATCATTCTCCTAATGATGTGATCCCATTAATCAAATGACAACTCATGTCTATGGCTAGGAAACTCAACCATCTTTGATCAATGAGCTAGTCAAATAGAGGCATACTAGTGACACTGTGTTTGTCTATGTATTCAGACATGTATTGTGTTTCCGGTTAATACAATTCTAGCATGAATAATAAACATTTATCATGATATGAGGAAATAAATAATAACTTTATTATTGCCTCTAGGGCATATTTCCTTCACCCCCTGCCCCCGTATATAAAGGAGCAAGGGGGGAGGCCGGCCGACCTTGGGGCGCGCCAAGGAGAGGGGGGAGTCCTCCTCCTAGTGCGAGTAGGACTCCCCTTTCCTAGTCCAACTAGGAAGGAGGAAGGGGGAAGGAAGGAGAGGGAGAGAGGGAGGAAAGAGGGGGCGCCGCCCCCCCTCCTTGTCCATATCGGACTCCCAAGGGGGGGCGCGGCCAGCCCTAGGCCCTCTCCTCTCTCTCTCTCTCCCACAAGGCCCATGTTGGCCCATTAGATCCCCCGGGGGTTCCGATAACCCTCCGGCACTCCGATAAATATCTGGTGACCCCCGGAACTCATCCGGTGTACGAATATAGTCGTCCAATATATCAATCTTTATGTCTCGACCATTTCGAGACTCCTCGTCATGTCCGTGATCACATCCGGGACTCCGAACTACCTTCGGTACATCAAAACACATAAACTCATAATACCGATCGTCACCGAACGTTAAGCGTGCGGACCCTACGGGTTCGAGAACTATGTAGACATGACCGAGACACATCTTCGGTCAATAACCAATAGCGGAACCTGGATGCTCATATTGGCTCCTACATATTCTACGAAGATCTTTATGGGTCAAACCGCATAACAACATACGTTGTTCCCTTTGTCAACGGTATGTTACTTGCCCGAGATTCGATCGTCGGTATCTCAATACCTAGTTCAATCTCGTTACCGGCAAGTCTCTTTACTCGTTCCGTAATGCATCATCCCGCAACTAACTCATTAGTTACATTACTGGCAAGGCTTATAGTGATGTGTATTATCGAGAGGGCCTAGAGATACCTCTCCGACAATCAGAGTGACAAATCCTAATCTTGATCTATGCCAACTCAACAAGTACCATCGGAGACACCTGTAGAGCACCTTTATAATCACCCAGTTACGTTGTGACGTTTGGTAGCACACAAAGTGTTCCGCTGGTATTCGGGAGTTGCATAATCTCATAGTCATAGGAACATGTATAAGTCATGAAGAAAGCAATAGCAATATACTAAACGATCAAGTGCTAAGCTAACAGAATGGGTCAAGTCAATCACATCATTCTCTAATTATGTGATCCCGTTAATCAAATGACAACTCATGTCCATGGCTAGGAAACATAACCATCTTTGATTCAACGAGCTAGTCAAGTAGAGGCAAACTAGTGACACTCTGTTTGTCTATGTATTCACACATGTACTAAGTTTCCGGTTAATACAATTCTAGCATGACTAATAAACATTTATCATGATATAAGGAAATATAAATAACAATTTTATTATTGCCTCTAGGGCATATTTCCTTCAATAAGCTCAGCCCATGGATGGTGGACCAACTAGGTTGGTACCCCTTAGTTCAGGACACCGTTAGTAGCCCCTGAACTTGTCTTCGGAGCCGAGGACAACAATCTTCCTTGGACTAATGTCTTCGGCTTGACAGGCGAGTTTCTCCTTCCGAGTAGTTCTTTACAAAAACCGAGATCCTCTTTATCCAAAGGAATTGTCAAGCTCCCCTTTAAGGGAGCCACCTGCCGACCACATTTTTTGAGGGTTCCACTTTGGCACCCGAAGTCTTGAGATAACTTAGCCTCGAAGACCTGCTGCATAGGTGTGAACAGTGTTCTGACAACTTCTAACGAACCGTCACCATCGATAGGGCTTGAGCGAGTTATTGCAGCTCAAATCATGACCCAAGGCGGCACTTTCATTGGCACGTCTCATCAAAGCACAGATCGTGCTCCGTATTTCGGGGGATATCATCAAGGATGCATAACGACACCAGAGATTGGAATGTGACGATTTTTTTGGTGTAGTAAAAGGGACATTTGGCCTTTCACTGACCTAAAAAGGCAAGGAGTCACGACAGGAACGCATTCATAGCTGGCCGCGCCAACTCCGCTCTTTCAGATCCAGAAGTGTAATAGAGTACGACGGCATGATCTCATCTCCTTGGTGCAAACACCCCACCCAGTATCCTCTCATGCGTGTTGAGTATCATGGTTATTTAGGAAATATAGGATAGCGTAGGATTTATTCTATCTCGTCTTGTACTCCAAGAAGGTCAAACACTCTATATACTCCCACAAGGCTCAGCAATAAACAACGATTCCACCAATTTTTTTCTCTAATCTTCTTACATGGTATCATCCTTACCCTGATCCTAAACCCTAGTCGCCGCACTTCCGCACCGGCCGCCCCCGGGGAGATCGATCCCCATGATCTCCACCTGGGGTCGCGCAACCCGTAGCTAGGGTTCGTCCGTCGATCACGTTGATCGGTTGCCCTAGAGAGTCTTTTTCCCAATCCATTAATCATTTTTTTCTCTTGCGATGGCTGATGACCAGCAAGCCACCGAAAGTGGTGTAGCACTTTCGTGTAAGTATCCCAAATAGTTATCACCCAATAAAGAGCAGAGGAGAGTATTTATGAGCAAGGTTTCAGTCACACACAAGTTGTCATAGTTCTTATGTGAAATAACTGCTTGTGATTCGGTAGAAGCAATTAGTGTTCCATGAGTCAAATAAACCAGAGTAGTGGATATGATGAGATGGTTGCAGCGGGAGTAATATTGACTTGGAAGTAAAAAGCATAAAATAAAGACTAAAAATAGAAGTGTTTTTCTGCAGTAAAGTGATTCGGCGCGGAGAAACTTCGGATCATGCTATACCTCAAGTGTGTCAGTTCAGTGGTAATCCCAGTTCCCTGCAAAAAACGGTGACCCCAATTACCTTGTATCGTGAGTTTAGTATTTGATTTGCCTGTTCTGTAGGCGGATCACCCTAGAGTTACGGAACTCCTCCTCGCGGGTATGTTCCACACTATGGTCCCGCTTCAACGTTGCCATAGCATGGGCGTTTCCACAATTGAAGTAATTAAACCGGAACCATGCATTAAGATTATTGGATCACCGTTATCTCATAATATCTTCGGTACTCATAGACGTCTCCACCTATGATGTCAGAGGTAACAGATTCCCTAAAAAAATATGTGTTACCTATGTAGGTCTTTAGATCATGTTGCCTAGGCCCTTAAATTGGACAACACGCATAACGTTCACCATAGTATAACAATTTACTAGACAAATTATAAGACTACAAACATGAATGACGACATAGATTAGGCACAATTGATTCTTGCCAATTTGCTACATCGCCGATGCGTAGGGGGAATTACTCACACATCACAAGAGAATAACCAATCATCATTGAGAATAAAATCCAAGAAAACCATATCAATCATACCATGAAGATCCACAATAAGATGAATGATTCAACAAGTCTCAATCTCTAGATGAGTACTAGTCAATGTGTACGTGCAATGCACGTTAATTTGTAAGTATATTAAGTGCATGCAGATATTAAGTAGGATATTATTTGCGTGTTATTATGTGATAGCACTATATTTGGCATGAAATTAACTGCACGCTTAACGTGTTGAGCGCTCGACATTGAAGCAGTCTAGGTCGTTGGATTGATATGATTTGATGGACGAGATTAATTGGATCTGCCCCTTTGACTCTTTTTATATTGGTATAGATGAATAGATTTTTACAAACTGATTTTCCAACTTGGAATTCCTCTTATAATGATGGTGAAAATGGAATGAGTATGGAGGTGAAAGAACAAAACTAAAAGATCTCCGGTGGTTCCTCTTCTCCGGATCTCTTCTAACTCTATACTGAATGGAGTGGCGGCGGCTAGGTCATACGACCGGCCATATGAGCGCTGACGCTTGTATGGTTGGCCTTCTTGAACTCTGGTGTGCCTGGTGCAGAATCTTCCAATATGGAAGTTGTTCCATCTAGCTCAATTTGGAGTAATGCACCTTGATTTCCTTCCATATATGCCTTTTTCCTGCCAAACAATGGAAATAATAAATATCCGATGAAAACCAAGTTGAAACTCCTCACAAATTGTAGCCATTACCAATTGATACGTCTCAAATATATCTATAATTTTTTATTGTTCCATGCTATTATATTATCACTTGTATATAGTTTTTATATCAATTTATATTATTTTTCTGGACTAGCATATTAATTTATTGCCCAGTGTTAGTTCTTGTTTTCTGCATATTTTTGGTTTTGCAGGGAATCAATATCTACAGAGGTTAAAATTTCTTGTCGATTTAATACGATTTTTTCGGGCAACGAAGGATCCAGGAAGCTTCGGCGGAGATCGAGAGGAGATATAGGGGGCCCACACGACCACCTAGCGCACCCCTAGGCCGTGTGGGGCCCACCTGCACGGCCTTACGTCCATTCCACCGCCATAAATTCCTATAAGCACAAATGGCCTCCATCATATTTTTATCCAAATTTTTCTGCCGCCGCAAGTTCCTGTTCCCAAAGATCCAGTACGGAGGCCTGTTTCGTAGTTCTGCCGGAGGGGGCATCCATTGACGGAGGCCTCTTCATCAACCTTGCCGCATCCATGACCATGTGTGAGTAGTTCCCTTAGGACCTTAGGGTCCATAGTAGTAGTTAAATGGTTCTCTCTCTTTTGGATCTTCCATAAAATGTTCTCGTGAGATACAACACATGAGCGGCATCAATTCAATGTAATCGGTGGTGTGTTTGTTGGGATATGATGAATTGTCACTTTATAATCAGATTGTTCATCGAAATCAATTGGATCTTTTGAATTAAATAGCTTTGCATGCTCTTCGATCTATCTATCTTCTTTGGGAAAGTTCGATGGGTTTATCTTCAGAGGGAGTGGTGCTTTGTAGTGGGTTCAATCTTGCAGTGCTCTAATCCAGTGACAATAAGGGCAAAGACACGTATTGTATTGTTGCCACTAAGGATAAAATGACGGGGTCTCGTCATATTGATTGATGTTTTTATGATTACATTATGTCATCTTGCTTATTGTGATGCTCTGTTTCTTGCAAACTTCATACCTTGAGATGCATACTAGATAGTGGTTTTGAGCTGGTAACCTTGGGAAGATGGTAACAGGGACACAATTGTATTGATTTTGAGGGAGTACAAGTTACAGGTTGGTCTACCACGAGATCTATATGTGTATGAGGTGATCGTCTATGGGCCTCACCCCTCAGTATATATAGATATCGGGGGTGTACTTAGGTCGGTTACATCTAGGTAATTGTTGTGTAGACGGTCTTTAAGTCTTGAAGTAGACGCCAAGTCTTCGGAAGTTTTCATCTTCGCGCTCCTGCGCCCGACGGGCACGACCCACCGGTTAACTACCTTGGGGGTGCTCGGCACAGCCCACATTGCTTGGAGGCGACGTGGCATGCTCCCCCTAGTCCAGGACACCATTACTCGGCACCTCGGTAGAGAACATGGTCGTCTACCACCAGAGTAGAGGTACCCGGGTGTCATACGCTCGTCAATGTTACATGTATGGTGGACTTTTCTCTCTTGCTAGTGGCCTTTTTAAGGCTGATAAATAGCCCTTTCTAGGGGTTTTTACCTGCACATATGCAATTGGCCTTTAAGGCCGATTTGTTTAATGTGAATTGTTTACAGCGCGCTGGTGCAGTGAAGGGTGTGGGTGATAGTATGGACCCGTCGCGCGCGTTTGGGTCACGGTGAGGGGCATCCATGAGCGAACGAAAACGTTCCTTCATTTCTACCTCTAGGGTAATGATTGTTCCCTCAGCGGACCTCCATAAACTTAGCACCTTATATAGGGAGAAAACAATATTTTTTTTCCGAATAGGTAGAGAATGTGGCTCCATGTGAACATAAGATTATTCACGATGACACGATCCTTCTATGCAAGTCCAATTTGGGAGAGTCGACTAGATGCTGGTAAATATTAAGCCTTGCTGAGATGTACGGTCAGCTCACTATTGTGGCCATAATATGCATACATGAAAACAAAACATATAGTCACGGCGACAGAAATGTTCTCCACATTACATCTGAACCAATGAGAGAAGAGGATAATGTATTTAACAGAGAAAATGTCTTACAAGCACATATGTATTTAAAGTTTGCATTGTCTTGTTTCGTATAACAAAGTAACAATCCTCCAATAGCCAGTACAACATAGAGAAAAACACACATGCAATTTAGAGAGTAAATGTAAGAGTCATGAGGATTGTTGCAGATTGGTAATGCTTTTTTTTTTGAAAAAAAACTCAAGAACTAAAGGAAGGTGGTGTGGATCACATTTAGCTTTAGTTGAAGACAACAAATCTGGTAAAGACCGGATTATCAAATACCAACAGGCGCTAGTGAAGTCTGAACACTGAGTTCTAAACAAAGATGGCTATCTTCAGCAACCTCAGAATGAAGGATGACCAATACTTTAGTATGTTTATAGCAAAATCAGAAGGAAATAAAAAACTACTAAAGAAGATATAGTTATTGAAGTAACATTTGGAGCAGAAGAAAATTTTAAACAATGAATCCTTCCTCTGTTAATGTCTTTGTGGAAGAATTGCAAATGATTATCAATTCTTCTGTCTACTTGGAAAGTCAAACAGATGGCAACACCCATTATTAAAGCCCAAAGATATGAGAAAACTAAACTGATAAGAATCTAATATGTCATCTGCAACATTGAGGTGGTACTGGAATTAAAATATAGCAAAGACATGGATGGAGATTTATATTTAGTCTTAACTACCACGAATAAAGATAACTGTGCCAAGACATGGAGCTAAAATCCTTTTGGCAGTAAAATAGTCAACACTACAGAAAATCAATGAGTATCTTGGCGGCATCCCGGGCTTCGGTGGCAGCAGCAGACATCTGGGAGAGGGCGCAAAGGGCGTCAATCAGGCGATCACGTACAGAGGTGAGCGACGACCTCGCATCCTTCATCCAGGTCTTTCGGAGGTCGGTAGGGAAGGTGCGCCAACGCTCGCTGGACACTTTCAGGACAGCCGCGGCACGGTAGCAATACGTGCCAGCTGACACTAGCATACAGCTAGCATGGGCCACAGCCCCCCTGAGCTCATCTGCCCGGACTCTCCACGAAGCCCCCGGCAGCCCCTGCAGCCCGGACGCCCTGGGCTCGAGCCAGCGGTCGATGATGATGATGGCTGCCTCCACGGACATCACCAGCTCAGATACCTCGCGGTACGCCAAGGTCAAGGAGTGGGTTGAGGCAAGTAGGTCCAGGGCATCGTGCGGCAGCTCCTGAAACGCAATGACGGACTCGATATATAGGACGGTGCGGAGAGCATCCTTGATGAGGTCGACAGGGGAGCTTGCGAGGGAGACAATACGAAGCATCGCCACCGCGGTGGTCGCCTGGTTCTTCAGATTGGCCTCCATCTTTTAGTTGATCTTGCAAAAGGAAACACATCACTTGGTCAGTATTATTGTTCATTTCAGGAACTATACATGTCACTACAGACAAATCAAGAATTTTGCTAGCAAAAATGTTAAAAACTAACCATCTGAGCATAGATACAGGAACAAAAAAAAGTAATTATAGTACCGAGTAAGATTTATCGTTCATTTCAGGAACTACATGTCACTGCAGAAGAAAGCACTTGCAAAATTACCATTAGTTTTTTTAAGTTAGTACAAAGTTGTACTAAGCTTGAGACACTTATTTTGAGACGGAGGGAGTATGTCACAAGTTTGTGAGCCTTATCTAAACCCTATCCAACTCCCACTCTTACACCCATGGTTGAATGTTAAGCAAAGATGAGAAGGCTAAAACAGAGACAGGTCAGATATCAGTTGGGAGAGCTGGCAATGAATATCATAGCAGGTCTAATTTCAGACTTGGCTCTGTGAACTAGGAGGGTAAAGTCTTGCCGAAATCTAAGACTCTCAGACTGGAACGTGGCAGCAACCCCTCTGAACAGTTTATGGTTCCTCTCCATCCAGATGCTCCAGGCTGCGGTGATAGAAACCTCCATGAACAAAAGCCCAGACCACGTCTGCCTAGTGCCTACCCTCACTGAGAAGGTGCAGTCTGTTGCCACCAGCAGCCCAGAAATTTTGAGCGATGACGAGCGGCAAATGCTAAAAGAGCAGTGAAATCTGAATGTTGAACAGCTTCCTCTTCAGGCAGAGTACATAGCAGACAGTTGCAGTTGGAGTTAATACGAAGATTCGTCCTCTTCAGCATGTTTTTAGCGTTTATAGATGATCTAAAAGCAGCAGCCATTCAAACACCTTTAGTTTGAGCGTGCATTTGGATTTCCAAAGGCACTTGAGAGCAGGATAAGCTTTGACATCTCTGATCTTAAGTAAAAACCATAGAACCTGCTGGAGGAAAACTTGCATTTGGTCCCATGTTCAGATTTCTTGCTCCACAGGCAGTGGCGGCGAATTTTGTCAAAGTGTTCTATTAGCTTCGGAGGTAGCTTGATGGAACACATGGGATAAATGGCCAACGATGTTCAGAAGGGTTAGCTTGCTGGCATAGGAAAGCATAGTGAGGTTCTACTCTCTCAACCATAGGCATAAGATCCGAGATAGTGGAACGGGTGGTGCCCGTGGGAAGCCTGAAGTACATGAAGGGCATCGATCCAATGGAACATCCAAGACAGCGGCAATATCAACAGCAGACCGATAATACAAGTTGATAGGTGCCATAGTTGATTTCTGAATAAAATTTACCCAGTCCTATAGAGGCAGCATAGTCCAGAAGGATGTTCTTCATACGGGAGGCTTGGGCTAAAGAAGCGAGCATGGCTAGAATGGTATATCTTATCTGTGTTGGATCACTGGGTACGTAGTCTTGCGGAGACGGAGAGGGAATTGGCAAAACCATCATTGATGGCACAACGGCCCCCCTGAGGAACTCCACGACGGACCCTATTGAGCAGAAGAGAAGATTTCCCGGAGGCCAGAGCCAAAGGTACATTTGATTCAACCAAACAATCTGTCGTCAAACCACATGTCTCATAATCGGATTTCAGAATAATGATCTCTCGACCCCAGGCCCGGCATTGATGAATACTGCGTATATTGGAACGCCGCCAGGCAATTCAAAGAGAATTGGCATCCATATGAGAAACGAAAGATCGGAGCTCATGATTTACTGGAAATGGCAACACACATACGTACGTACGTGGAGTACATGATACGAAATGAAATGGAACTTACAAGGGTGGCGGCGGCTGGGCCGGGCGTCGTGGCGAGCTTGGGCGGCGACCTGGGCTCCGCGGCGAGGGTCTGGGGCGGCGATGCAGATCGACGACCGGGGGGCTCCGAGGTGGCTGGGGTCGCCGGAGAGGGAGACAGGGGAAGGGAGGGGGCGGTGGCGGCGGCGGCGTAAACCCTAATCCCCGCCTTAATTTGGTCGCCCGCGGTGAGTAGGAGAGAAGGGGGGAGCAGTGGTGGAGGGGTCGAGCTCCTCGCGGCGTCCGGCCGTCGGCGGAATGGGGGCGAGGGGCGAGAGGCGAGAGGGATCGAGAAGGTGCGTGCGATGAGAGTTGATCGGCGACGACGTCACAACTCACAAGTTTTTTTTTTTTTTGAGGAATCACAACTCACAAGTACGTCTCCAGCGTGTGTTACAAGCACAGGCATCAGGGTCCAAGAAAAATTCGTATACACCTTTAAAAAATATTAAATACATGATTAACATTTTTTAAAACTTCTATTTTTATGTCTACTTTTTTTCATACACATTATACCTTTTTTGTATATATCTTGTACATTTTTTAAATACATGTTTAACATTTTTCTAATACAAGATTAAAAAATTTGAATACATGGTCAATATTTTCTTCATACATCTTTTAAAAAAAATAATGCTTGAGTGAAAAAATTCAATATAGGATTAACATTTTTTAATACATGGTAAACATTTTTCTATACACATTTAACATTTTAAAATGCTTGATTAAATAAATTCAAATACAAGATTAACATGTTTCAATACATGGTCAACATTTTTTGTACACATTTAACATTTTTCAAATACAAGATTACTTTTTTTTAATGCTTGATTAACATGAAATGTCCAGACATACTAGTTAATTTCTTCATAAAGAGTGTCAGTTCTTCATATAATGGTTCGTCAGATCCAACGGGCAGGGTGAGTTTGGCGGAAAGGCATAGATGGACTAGATCTTGGTTACCCTTAGGCCTTGTTTGGTAGCCCATGATCCCCCCGGGATCCCTGTGAAAAACGAGGGCGCAAAGACCACGGGGGCAAACCTGCCCGTGGAAAACTATCACATCGTTCTGTTGGTTCACCCATTGGGGATATTGTGACCCATCCACGTCCTTTCCACGGGGGAGAGATCCATGCCTCAAGGAGTCGAGAGAGAAAACCACAGCTTGTGGCAAGGAGAGTAGCGACTGCGTGGAAACGACGACCAAGATCCAGCACTCCACCTCGAGCTTCTCCGTCGGCGACTGGAGCGACGCTGCGGACCCCCTCCTCCAATGATCCGCCTCCATTCTCCGCCCCTTCGACGATATGCACTCGGCCCCCTCCCTCCAAGGCTCCGCCCCTCCCGCGATGATATGTCTCCAATGTATTTATAATTTTTAATTGTTTCATGCTATTATATTATCAATCTTAGATGCTTTATATACATTTACAAGCAACTTTATATCTTTTTTGGGACTAACCTATTAACGTAGTGCCCAGTGCCAGTTGTTGTTTTTTGCTTGCTTTTGGTTCCGCAGAATATCAGTACCAAACGAAGTCCAAATGCCACGAAACTTTTCGAAGATTCTTTTCTGGACAGAAGAGATACTAGAAGCTTCGGGACAAGACCAGGCGTGGGAGCATGGGCCCACCACCCACCAGGGCGCGCCCGGGGGGGACGCGGGCACGCCCTGATGGGTGGTGGGGCCCACATAGCTCCGTTTGACCTAACTCCGCCTCTATAAATACTCTAAAATCAGGAAACCAACAGGGGAGTCCATGAAATACTTTTTCTGCCGCCGCAAGCCTCTGTTCTCGAGAGATCCCATCTAGGGACCTTTTCTGGCACTGCCGGAGAGGTAATCGGTCACGGAGGGGTTCTTCATCAACCTTGCTGCCCCTCCGATGATGCGTGACTAGTTTACTACAGACCTACGGGTCTATAGTTAGTAGTAGATGGCTTCTTCTCTCTCGATGTTTCTCAATACAAAATTCTCCTTGTTGTTCTTGCAGATCTATTTGATGTAATGACTTTTTGCGGTGTGTTTGTTGAGATCTGATGAATTGTGAGTTTATGATCAGATCTATCCACGAATATTATTTGAGTTTTCTCTAAACTCTTTTATGCATGATTAATATAGGTTCATATTTCTTCTCTGATTTATTGGTTTGGTTTGGCCAACTAGATTGATTTATCTTACCATGGGAAGAGGTGCTTTGTAATGGGTTCGATCTTGTGGTGCTCAATCCCAGTGATAGAAAGGGACGTGACACGTATGTATCGTTGCTATTAAGGGTAAAAAGATGGGGTTTATTCATACGTTAGTTTATCTTGCCTATATCATGTCATCTTGCTTAATGCATTACTTCGTTTTTCCATGAACTTAATACACTAGATGCATGCTGGATAGCGGTCGGTGTGTGAAGTAATAGTAGTAGATGCGGAATCGTCTCAGTCTACTAATCTTGAACGTGACGCCTATATGTTTGATCATTGCCTTGGATATCATCATAATTATTTATTTTTCTATCAATTGTTCAACAGTAGTTTGTCTACCCACCGTATACTATTTTCACTAGATTTACTCGAGAGAAGCCTCTAGTGAAAACTATGGCCCCCGGGTCTTACCTTTTATCATATAAAAATCCTTAAAAAATACCTTGCTGCAATTTTCTTTCATTTATTTTATTTTATATTTTTGTCAGATCTATCTATCAAAACATATACAATTTAATCTTGCTCGTAACCACTGAGGGACTGACAACCCCTCTACGCGTTGGGTTGCGAGTATTTGTTGTTTGTGTGCATGTGCTGTTTACATAGTGTTGTTTGGTTCTCCTACTGGATTGATAACTTTGGTTTCATAACTGAGGGAAATACTTATCTCTATTGTACTGCATCATCCCCTCCTCTTCGGGGAAATCCCAACGCAGCTCACAAGTAGCAGGAAGAATTTCTGGCGCCGTTGCCAGAGAGACATCATCAATATATATCAAGTACTTACACATACATTTTCATCTCCTTACAATTACTTTGTTTGTCATTTGCCTCTCGTTTTCATCTTCCTCACTTCTAAAAAGTTTTTACAAAAATCACAAAAAAATTTGTTTGCCTTTTACTCGTTTACTTGCTTTTTGCATTCATGTGTGAACACAAGAAGACAGAAAATGAAAGCAAAAAATTAAGATGACTATGGACCGACTTAAAGTTTCTACTTGGATCATCTTTGATCCATTTGTGCGCGTGCTAAAACCCCAACTAGTTTAGTAGGGAAAATCATTAGATGAGCATGATCATTTTGTGCGTCATCATTTGTCTCAAAAGGGGAGACTTTTATGGAGGCAATTAAATTGTTTGCTATGCTATGCTTGGAATCTATGTGAAATTTATGATTTTACTTGTTGCTTTAAGAACCCTAAAAAATACTTTCCCTACCTATGTGAGTTTAATGATAATGAGATCTTATCTTCTTATGAAAATGGTGTTTATAATTACTATGATATCAAACAAATTGAAGAATTTGTTGATTTTAAGGGTGCTTATGAAGTTGTTTATTTGATTGAAAAATATGATATTACTCTCTACAAATCTGAAAATTTTGCCATACTTAAGTATTGCTATGAAAATTATGCATCCAATGCCTATGTTAAAGAATTTATTGAGAAAATGTCTGCTGCCTTGGAAGAGAATTTATGATATTCATCAATCTATAGATGATTATGATTCCGTTATTCGATTGAATTATCCCCTCTTGATGAATGTGATGCTTGCCATGCTTGTGGCCATGATGCCAATATTCATGATGCTTATGGAGATGAACTTTCTATAGTTCCTTATGTTCAAATTGAAATTATTGCTATTGCACCCACGATTGATAGCTACTTGAATGAAAATCATGATTGCAATGGTGTTATTATAAATTCTATGAATGTCAATTGTGCTAATGATATGCAAAGTGACGAGCTTGGGATGATGATTTTTTCATGTCCACTACTTATTGTAATGATCATGATTGGGGTGATAATGCTTCTTATGATCTTGAAAAACTATTTAAGCTTCATGATGAATATGTTATTGATATTAATATTTTCAATAATATTAAAATGGGTTTGGACGAGTGTCAACTTTAGGTAATCATGATCCCACTACTTTGAAGAATAATCAATCTTGTGATTTTTTTTGATAAAAGTGGGTTTGGAGAGGCCAGACTTTAGTTGATGGTAATCCCACTATTTTGGAAGAGTGTCAACTTTGCATGCATGTGGATCATGTATAGAATATGTTATGTGATTGCTATATTGTTGAATTTCAATATGATCCGACATGTAATTATTATGAGAGAGGAAAATATGGTTGTAGAAATTTTCATGTTACTAAATCACCTCTCTTCATGTTGAGATTGCTATTTTTTGTTTCTTCTTCCTTGCATATGCTAGAAATTGCTTGTCTTGATAATTTGTTTCCCTATAGAACGCATATGCATAGGAAGTATGTTAGACTTAAATATGTTGGTCACATGTTTTATGATGCTCTCTTTGTGCTTCAATTGTCTTTCATGTGAGCATCAATGATGGCTATAAAGAAAGAGCTTGTTGGAAGACAACCCAATAGTTATCATTTTAATTTTCTTGTGTTCACATAATTATGATATTGTTATGATTGTGTTTTTATGTTTTAATTAGTGTTTGTGCCAAGTAAAGCCTTTAGGATTATGTTGGATGATAGTTGACTTGATTCTGTGAAAAAACAAAAACTTTTGCGCCCAGTTCTGGAATTTTGTAAATTCACAGAAACGTGTTTTTACTCTGATTTTTTTCACGTAATTGATATACAAATTGCCCACGCCATCCTAGTTTTTCAGAGTTTTTAGAGTTACAAAAGTATGACCAATATTCAAATCTTTACAGACTGTTTTGTTTTTGAATGATTATGTTTTTGTTGTATTGTGTGCTTATTTGGAAGAAGGTCATTCGTGGCTCCCCTACTCCCCGATTTGAGACAGATTACTGCATATCAGAGTTGTGTGTGGCCACGGTAGCAACTGGACAACTGATGGGATTCAGTTTCCCAAGTCCATAATCAATTGATGGCAAGGACGACATGGGTTTGCTGGAGGGGCCCTTGACATGGGTTTTAGTGGTGCCTAGCAGTCGCGTCGTCACTCGACAGCAAGCTCATACGACCACAGTTTTTGGTCATGTTGACCAACTATGCGTGTGAGGAGAGGTTGGAAAGCCCAACTTTCAGGCTAAAGACATTCTGAGATGTCATGTTTCATGGTCCTCGTCCACGTGATGCATATTCGTTGCCGAGTGGTCTGGTCGACATTGTCAAGGATACAAGGAATGAAGGTGGTGGTCAAGCGGTTGCGACAACACATCGTGGTTGCGTTTTGGTGGTGCTAATTCAGTACTAGAACTGGAGTTTCAGGGTGAAAACCCTTGGTGTGACCTTCGTCGGTCATACCTGGCAATGGCGATGTTTCGACATTGTTACCTTGCTGAGGGCATTGCATGGAATTTTGCCCAGTTATGCTCTCAGGGTGAAAACTCAGGATTTAGTCTTTGACAGAATCCGACTACAGTGACACTTGTGTGTCCTTATCTTCCTGAAGGGGTTGCTTTTGGAGAACCTTTTCGCAGCCTATGTGGTGTCACAATAGTGGTTGATGTTGCTGTTGGTTACTGCGTGCCTCATATCTTGATTTTTTCTTCTATTTTAATTTTTGATTTTTTTTGCTGTGTGCATCCTCGATGCCTCCAGCTGATCGTGACATCATGTCGTTGTAGAGACCGGGTGAACTTGATATCATCCTGATATTAATATATTACCCTTTGTCGAAAATCAACCACCAGTCATCCCACCAAACATATGTCACGTTTAGATGAGGAAACCGGAGACCTTTTTTGTAAAACACTACTTGATTTTCTTTTTTTATTTAAGAACAAAAACACTACTTGATTGGAGACGTTGGATCAACCACAAACAAATCCACTTTCCAAAAAAAAACCCACAGACAATCCGAGGCAAATAAATGCTTGATTGAGCGACTGGAAGACCGGCCTGCGCCAAAAGATTCACGCCAAACACTCCACCGCGCACGAACGAACACGACGGGCCGTCCCCGACGCCGATGTCCCGCCGCATCCGCCTTCGCCGCCGCTCCTCCTCCGGCTGCACCTAGCTGAAGTCCGGCCTGCGCCACTCCTTTACCTCGCCGTTTTCCCGCCTCCGCCGCTATTCCACCGCACCAATGTCTCGCCTCCGCCTCCGCCTCCCCCGCGGCAGCTCCTCCTCCACCACAGTGATCCCCCGCCTCCGACTACTCCGCCGCTGCTCCTCCTCCACCTCCACCTCGCCGCCCTCACGCTCCTGGTCTCCCCGAGACGCCTTTGCCGCGGCCACGCAGCGTGTCCGCGCTGGGACGCTCAGGCCGGAAGACGCACACAACCTGTTCGACGAATTGCTTCGGCAGGCCACCCCGGTCCCCGAGCGCTCCCTGAACGGCTTCCTTGCCGCCCTCGCCCGTGCGCCCGTCTCCGGCGCCTGCATCAGAGATGGCTCCGCCCTTGCAGTGTCTCTCTTCAACCGTGTGTGCAGAGAGGAAGCCGGCGCGCAGGTGGCGGCGCTCACAGGCTGCACCTACAGCATCCTCATGGACTGCTGCTGCCGTGCGCGTCGCCCGGACCTGGGGCTTGCCTTATTCGGCCGCTTCCTCAAGAAAGGCCTGAAGACAGACCAGATTGTCGCCAGCACCTTCCTCAAGTGCCTCTGCTACGCAAAACGGACTGATGAGGCTGTGAACGTGGTACTTCATAGGATGTCCGAGCTCGGCTGTGTGCCTAATGCCTTATCATACTCCATTGTTCTCAAGAGCTTATGCGACAATAGCATGAGTCAGCGGGGGCTCGACCTGCTCCAGATGATGGCGAAAGAAGGAGGTGGTTGCTTCCCCAACGTGGTGGCTTATAACACGGTCATCCATGGCTTCTTTAAGGAGGGCAAAACAGGCAAGGCATGCAATCTCTTCCATGAAATGATGCAGCTAGGGCTTGTGCCCGATGTGGTGACATACAACTCGATCATTGATGCGTTGTGCAAGGCTAGAGCAATGGACAAGGCAGAAGTAGTCCTTCATCAGATGATCGGTAAAGGTGCTCAACCTGATACAGTGACATATAATTGCATGATCCATGGATATTCCACATCTGGGCGGTTGAAAGAGGCTGCTAAAATGTTCAGAGAAATGAAAAGCCGGGGTCTTGCACCAAATATTGTTACTTGCGGCTCGTTAATGACTTCCCTTTGCAAGCATGGAAGAAGCAAAGAAGCTAGAGAAATATTTGATTCCATGACTGCCAAAGGCCACAGAGCTAATGTCGTCTCATACTCTATTTTGCTTCATGGGTATGCCAATGAAGGATGCTTTGCTGATATGATTGATCTCTTTAATTCAATGAAAAGCAACGGTATTGCAGCTGACTGCCGTGTTTTTACCATATTAATTGATGCCTATGCTAAACGTGGAATGATGGATGATGCAATGCACATATTTACGGAAATGTGGGAAAAAGGAGTGAGTCCCGATGTGGTTACCTATTCCACTGTAATAGCTGCACTTTCCAGGATGGGTAGATTGACCGATGCTATGGACAAATTTAATCAGATGATTTCCATGGGGGTTCAACCGAACACAGTTGTTTATCACACCCTAATTCAGGGCTCTTGTATGCATGGTGATTTGATTAAAGCCAAGGAGCTGGTTTCTGAAATGATGAACAAAGGTATTCCTCGTCCTAGCATTGCGTTCTTCGGTTCAATAATAAACAGGTTATGCAAAGATGGAAGGGTTATGGATGCACATGATATCTTTGACTTGGTTATAGACATAGGCGAGAGGCCTAGTGTCATTACATTTAATTCACTGGTTGACGGATATTGCTTAGTCGGCAAGATGGATAAAGCATTTGGAATGCTTAATGCCATGGAATCAGTTGGTGTTGAGCCTGATATTGTTACTTACAGTACACTTCTTGATGGCTATTTTAAAAATGGAAGGATCAATGATGGTTTGACTCTGTTTAGAGAAATGCCGCTTAAGAGAATTAAACCTGACACTGTTACATATGGCATCATGTTGGATGGGTGTTTTCGTGCTGGGAGAACTGTTGCTGCAAGGACAATGTTCCATGAGATGATCGAAAGTGGAATAACAGTGGACATCCCCACATATAATATAGTTCTTAGGGGACTTTGTAGAAATAACTGCACAGATGAAGCAATCGCCCTGTTCCAGAAATTAGGTGCAATGAGTATGAAGTTCAATATTGCAATACTCAATACCATGATCAATGCAATCTACAAGGTTCGGAGAAGAGAAGAAGCTAACAATTTGTTTGCTGCAATATCAGCCAGTGGGTTGGTGCCCAATCAATCTACTTATGCTGTAATGATAATAAATCTTCTAAAAGATGGAGCAGTGGAACATGCTAGCAATATGTTTTCATCAATGGAGAAAAGTGGTATTGTCCCCAGCTCCCGTCTTATAAATGGTATCATCAGATTGTTGTTGGAGAATGGTGAGATTGCCAAGGCTGGAATTTATTTGTCTAAAGTTGATGGGAATAGCATCTCACTTGAAGCTTCAACTACTTCATTGATGTTGTCTCTGCTTTCAAGGAAAGGGAAATATCAGGAGGACATGAAGTTGCTCCCTGCAAAGTATCAATTTTTTGGTGAATTTGGCTGACTAGTTGATATGATGCATACGAGACTAACTCGGAAAGTAGAATTGAGTTTTTGCTTGCATAAAGCCCTCCTGCCAGTATAACTGTATAAGAAATCCAAACTGCCTACCTGTAGAGTTGATTTCGTTTTGTGGTGTTGTGTGAAATCAAAACTAAACCAACTTTGCCATACTAGATACAGTTATATGGAAGTTATACTTTTTTCTCCACCCACTCGACAGATAATACTCTAAAGCCGAGTAAAATCCTTGCATTCGTATTATTCACTTTCAGTATGCAAACTTCCCTTTCCAAGTTGGAGAGAACAAGAAGCCAGCGTCGAGGAAGCCTTGGGGGTGGGGGGTGTGAAAAGCATAGTAACAATATATCTAGGCTGCGACGTATATTTTTATGAAACTTTACTGTACTTACGATTTTCTATTATAGTTCATATGAAGAATTATTTGCTGCTTTTACATTTGCTTATTTAACTTTTGCTGACAAGACAAGAGCTGTAGATTGCAAACAGCAGATGCCTGTATATGCTTTAGACTTTCTAAATCACATCAATGCATGTATTCTATAACCACACACAAATGGTCAGTGTGGCGTCACAAATAGGAAGAATCAATGCCATGGTTCTTCCGCGCAGCAAAGGTGTCTCATCGTCCTTTGTCCCAATGTTGGAATGGGTGGATTGGGCAAGACCACCCTAGCACAACTATCTACAACGACGCTGATATCCAGAAGCATTTCCGACTGCGGAGGTGGGTCTGTGCATCAGAGGATTTTTATGTTTGTGTCCTAACTTGCAAGATCTTCCAAAGCTCTCGAGAGAAGGGAAATGAGAAGGCACTCCAGGAGCTCCGAGTCCGAGGAGAGCTCGGTGGACTTGGGTACCTAACAGTACTGGAAGATGTCTTGTATTATGTAAATCATGGGTACAGTTAGAGCCCATGACATTGCAGTTTTGGACAAGGATCTGTGATGCGCACCAAGACAAGTGCAGAAAAATGGGAGTCTGTACTGTACAAAAGTTGCACAGAGGAGTGGAACTTTTTAGCAAGCTCGTCTACAATAACTTGGCATCACATATGAAGCAGTCGTTTGCTTTCTATGCCATGCTTCCCAAGAATTACGAGATTCATGTTGACAAGCTGATCCAAGACCGCACACGACCTTTTCCCGGAACAAAAGGAAATTCATCTTGAAACCATTGGCAAACAAATTTTCATTGAGGAGTCTTAGGTCGTTCTTTCGGGCCGTGAAGCAGGTCACAGTCAACGAAATTGGGCACATCGAGGGGTGTTATTCTAGATAAACATATAAAACCCAAGATCAGATGTATGACTTTGCACTGTCTCTATGAAAAAATATGTGCCGTAGGAAGAAAATAAGATCATCAAAACTGTTGCAGTGATCCTTTGCCTTATGAACTACTTATTCATCAAGGAGAACTATTTATATGCCTTATGGAAATATACAATTGCGAGTTCAGTGTTCAGTGTTCAGGAAATTCACGAGGATGGCCCTCAGTATGCATAAATGTTAACTGAACTTTGCTTTGTATACAAGAGTAGTCCTTCTGTATAGAGGTTGACTGTGGGAAGTTGGAAGACTTTTGAATATGCTTCCAACTTACAGAACGCGAGTAATCACATGATGAGACCGTGAGAGACTGACTTTCTATAAATTTCCTACCCATCGCTTTTTCCTGTAAGTTGATGTTTCTAATCTTATGGTGCAGTCAAATTGGATTAGACTGAAATTATCTATTGCGAACCCGGCTGCATAAAGACTTTTACTACTGTGGAAATGGAATGCATCGTTGCCCATAACCAATCGTGTCAGCCAGCGATATGTTCAGTGTGACTTATGTGGCACTAAAGAGCTTCAGAAACTTCAAGCGTCATCAGTGAATGTATGAAGGTTCATTTCTTATTGAGAGGATTAAATGCCACATTGAGGACTGCAAGTGCTCATTTTCAAAGGTGTGATTTGCAATCTCACATGTCTGACTCTTTTTCATGGATTTGTTTCTGTCTGCAATAAATTGCAAAACTGCTCTGTTTTTCATTCTCAAAATTTTGAATTTCAGGAATCCAATTTGGACAAGCATATTAAGGCAGTTCGCGAGCGGATAGACCCTTCACATGTGGATTCTCTGTTTCCATACAAGCATAGCATGTAAGGGACAATCATGAGAAATGGACCTAGTGATCACGTGCATGTTGAGGTAATCACTAATCACAGAAGAACCACTCCCATAGTTTACCTCAGTAGTCATGCCTTTGCTATAAGGAACATCTATTTTAACTAGGATAGTCACAGCTTTTCAACAAACCTTTGCAGGTCAATTTCACAGATGCTGATGAGCAACCACGACCTCGTCCAGGCAGGCACAAGAGGATGCCCATTTCCGTCGAGACTTTGATGCGAAAGAGGGTAACCTGCTCCTATTTACGATGATGGAACCGAGTATCTGAGATGGCTTCTGTCAGGTTGATTCTGGAAGGAATTGGAACGATGCTACATTTTTTGGTTGATCAAGCAGGCTGCTGTACTTTGAGATATCCGCAATCTTATTATGCATGTATGTACATTTCAAGGAAATAGATAGGCAAGAGCAGTATGTAACCGTGTCATAGTCTAAGATAGCAATTGTGTAGATAATATGAGATGTGGATGAGTGAAGATGCTATTTCTGCTCAAGTAACAAGGAACCCCAATCCGCAGCTGTATTTTTTTTTCTTTTAGAGATAATGGTTGTATCTTGAAATATTTGATTTAAATGATTTTCATAGAATTATTTCCACTTGGGTTGGTTGATTTGTTGGATTATATCTTGCGGAATTTTGCACCACACATTTTCAAAGAAATTGTCTATGGATGATCTTTTCTTTATGTATCGTGCAATCAAGCAAATTTTTACACAAATTAATTATCTATGATTTCTATGGACATGACAATACAATCATATACCCTTTATGTTTTGATGTTTGATTCTGCAAATTAAAGAGACCCTTTAGGGCAACTCTAGCATGTCTCAAAGTCTCAAAAAAGAAAAAGAAAACTATAGCATGTCTCTAAACATGCCCCCAAATGGTTTTTAGGGTTAAGAGGGGGAAAAATCCAACAGGATCCCCGACTACAACCCTAAAATATGGAGGTCCGTAAAAAACCACAGCCCATAGCATAGCCCCTTCATTCACCTCTAGCATCCCGGCGCCTTAAGTGCCTCCCTGCGCACCTACATGGTGGCATCCACGTCCAGCCTCCCAAACCTAGCTTCCCGATATGAAGCTTTGCTCCACCTGCCTTGTGCTGAAGTGGCGTGACGTGCGTCGTATCCCAGTGTCATCCGGCCTTCCCGCATAACTCTGTGATGTTTCATGTCCGACAACAAGCTAGGGGTTGCAAAATAGGTGAGCAACCGTGCAACGGATTGACGATGTGCTCAGGAATAGAAGGGAAAGAAAAAACAGAAAAAGAAAACAATGAGCTAGTGACTTATGGGTACCATGTGTCGATGCAAAGGCAAAGAGAAATATGGCTATAAATAGGGTCCATTGATAAAGTTGGAAACACTGTTTTAGGCTAAAAAAAATAGGGCGCTCGTATGTCTCGCTTATAGCGAAACCTAGGGAATCCTCACGTAAAGGGGAGCCCCAGATGGGCGGCCCAGGCCACGCGGGGCCACAGCCTCGTTTTATTTTTCATGTTTTCTGTTTTCATTTTTGCTTTAGTTTTTTACGTTTGTTTCTACTTTCTAATATTATAAATATATATATTAAAAACATTCTACATAAAAAATTGAAAAATGTTAAGTGTGGACAAAGAAAATGTTTGTCATGTATACACAAATGTATAGAAAAAATACCATGTGTATGAAAAAAATTGGTCATCTATTAAAAAATGTAATCAAGCATTTGAAAAAAATGTTAAATATGTATATGGAAAATGTTAATCAAACATTTGAAAAAGTTAAATGTGTATAGAAAAAATGTTTACCATGTATGAACAAAATGATGAAATTTTTTGATCATGTGCATAAGAATGTTAATCAAGCATTTTTAAAAAATTAACAAGCATTTGAAAAATCTTAATCCAGCATTTAAAAAATGTTAAATGTGTATAGAAAAAATAATCTGAAATCATGTATTTAAAATGATAAATTAGTATTTAAAAATAAATATGTATAAAAAAATTTGACCATGTATTAAAAAAAGATTAAACTTCTATTTGAAAAATATTAAACATGTATAGAAAAAATGTTGATCATGTATTGAAAAAATGTTAAACTTATATTAAAAAAAAGTTAAGTATGCATAGAAAAAAATGTTGACCATGCAAAAATCTTAAAATTTGTATTTAAGAATGTTAAATATGTATAAAAAATATTGACCATGTATTGAAAATGTTAATCATGTATTAAATTTTTTTATTTAAGAATTTATAAAAATATTAAACATGTATTAAAGTAATGTATTAGACATATTTCTAAATGTGTAAAGAAAGCTAAAGAAACCCGAGAGAAAACAAGGAAAATCGATGAAAAATGAGAAAGAGACAAACAAAACCGAAGTAAAATAAAGAAAAAGGAAACGAAAAGAAAAAAATCTATGAGAACCAGAAAAAGTAATAAATAAAACAGAAGAAAAAAAAGAGAAAGCAAAGATAAAATGGCAAAAATGGAGAAAGAAACGAACAAAAACCGATGAAAGACAAAGGAAAAAACAATAGAAACCGGATCTTTTCAGACGAATGCGACGCTTACTAAATGGCTAGCTTCGCTACACATCGTCGAGAAGACCCGGGATCACCTTTTTTTCTTTTAAAGGTGCCCTAATAGGGCCGATCTGTTACCGTGGACTCTTAATACGAGAGTTGCTCCCGTCTCGCTTGATGCTTGCTATAGCTCCTGCCTAAAAAAATATAGGGGCAACCCATCAAACTTTTCAGGGCTTTAAAGAAATGCTATAATTCGAGGTGCTCTGAAAGCTCGAGCTTGACTCGTTTTTCCGGCTTGTTGATCAATGTCCAGTGATTTGTATGAATTTACCATTTGAGAAAAGAGAAAAAAAGAGCTTTTTCTGAGAACCGATTAGAGAGTGACAGGAATTAGCAAAAGCACACACCAGCTGTGTGACTCCAAAGCTCTTCCCACTGTGTACGAACTCCCCGGCCATTCCCGACGCCGATGCCCCGCCGCATCCGCCGCCGCTGATCTCCACCTCGCCCCTGCATCCGCCACTCCGCCTCCGCTGCTCCTCCGCCACTCCGGTCTCCGCCACTCGCCCCCCTACACCTCTCCGTTGTCCCGTTTCCGCCTCCATCGCTCCTTCACCACGCCGATGTCCAACCTCCGCCTCCTCCGCCGCAGCTCCTCCTCCATGTCCACCACCAGGTCGCCACTCTCACGGGTCTGGTCCCCCCATTCGGCCTTTGCCGCGGCCACAGAGCGCGCACGCGCCGGGACGCTCAGCCAAGACGATGCACACCACCTGTTCGACGAATTGCTGCGGCAGGCCACCCCGGTCCACGAGCGCTCCCTCAACGACTTCCTCGCCACCCTCGCGCGTGCTACGTCCTCTGCCGCCTGCATCAGAGATGGTCGCGCCCTCGCCATCGCCCTCTTCAACCGCGTGTGTCGAGAGCAATCCGGCCCGCGGGTGGTGCCTCTCACAGTCCACACGTACAACATCCTCATGGACTGCTGCTGCCGCGCGTCTCGCCCGGACCTAGGTCTTGCCTTCTTCGCTCGCCTCCTCAGGACAGGCCTGAAGACAAACGAGATCACCGCCAACACCTTCCTCAAGTGCCTCTGCTACGCAAAACGGACGGATGAGGCTCTGAACGTGCTGCTTCATAGGATGTCCGAGCTCGGCTGTGTGCCTGATGCCATCTCATACAACATTGTTCTGAAGAGCTTATGTGAAGATAGCATGAGTCAGCGGGCGCTCGACCTCCTCCAGATGATGGCGAAAGAAGGAGGTGGCTGCTCCCCCAACGTGGTGGCGTATAGCACGGTCATCCATGGCTTTTTTAAGGAAGGTGAAACAGGCAAGGCATGCAATCTGTTCCATGAAATGATGCACCAAGGTGTTGAGCCCAGTGTGTGGACATATAGCTCAATCATTGATGCATTGTGCAAGGCCAGAGCAATGGACAAGGCAGAGCTAGTGCTTCAGCAGATGGTTAACAAAGGTGTTCAACCCAATAATGTGACATATAATTGCATGATCCATGGATATTCCACATCTGGGCAGTGGAAAGAGGCTGCTAAATTGCTTAGAGAAATGAAAAGCCGGGACCTTATACCAGATATTGTCACTCGCAACTCGTTCCTGGCCTCCCTTTGCAAGCATGGGAGAAGCAAGGAAGCTGCAGAATTTCTTGATTCCATGACTGCCAAGGGCCACAAACCAGATATCGTATCATACCGTATTTTGTTTCATGGGTATGCCAGTGAAGGATGCTTCGCTGATATGATTGATCTCTTTAATTCAATGGAAAGCAACGGTATTGCAGCTGACTGCCATGTTTTCAACATATTAATTAATGGATATGCAAAACGTGGAATGACAGAAGAAGTTATGCTGATATTTACTGAAATGCGGGGACAAGGAGTGAGTCCAGATGTAGTCACCTATTCCATTGTAATAGCCGCACTTTCCAGAATGGGTAGGCTGACCGATGCTATTGAGAAATTCAATGAGATGACTGCCTTGGAAGTACAGCCGGACACAACTGTTTATCACTCACTGATTCAGGGTTGTTGCATAGACGGTGATTTGGTTAAAGCTAAGGAGCTGATGCTTGAAATGATGAACGGTGGTATTCTTCGGCCTAACATTGTGTTCTTCAATTCAGTAATAAACAGTCTGTGCAAAGAAGGAAGGGTTATGGATGCACATGATGTCTTAGACTTGGTTATAGGCATAGGTGAGAGGCCTGATACCATTACATTTAGTTCACTGATTGACGGATATTGCTTAGTCGGGAAGACGGATAAAGCATTCAAAATACTTGATGCCATGGAATCAGTTGGTGTTGAGCCTGATATTGTTACTTACAATACACTGCTTGATGGCTATTTTAAAAACAGAAGGATTGATGATGCTTTGACTTTGTTTAGAGAAATGCCGCGTAAGAGAATTAAACCTGGCACTGTTACATATGGCATCATGTTGGATGGGTTGTTTTGTGCTGGGAGAACTGTTGCCGCAAAGAAAATGTTCCATGAGATGAACGAGAGTGGAACAACGGTGGACATTTCCACATACGCTATAATACTTGGAGGTTTTTGTAGAAATAATTGTGCAGACGAAGCTATCACCCTGTTCCACAAATTAGGTGCAATGAATGTGAAGTTCAATATTGCAATAGTCAATACCATGATCAATGCAATGTACAAGGTTGGGAGAAGAGAAGAAGCTAAGGAACTATTTGCTGGAATATTAGCCTGTGGGTTGGTGCCTAATGAATCTACTTACGGAGTAATGATAAAAAATCTTCTAAAAGATGGAGCAGTGGAAGATGCTAACAATGTGTTTTCATCAATGGACAAGAGTGGTATAGTCCCCAGCTCCCGTCTCATCAATGACATCATCAGATTGTTGTTGGAAAAAGGCAACGAAAAAAATAGCGCGCTACAAAATATAGCGAGGCCCTTCTCCAAATGCTACACAAGTTATAGCGCGCTAATAGCATGCTATATTTCGAAATAGGGTTTGCAAAAAAAATCAAATATATCTAGAAATAAAGTATTTAAGTAACTAAATTTTTCCTAGGAGCAAGCAATATATGCATAAGGGCCAAATCTAGGACATAAAAATTGTAAGTCTCAAACAGTTTCAAGATAAAAAGAGTGAGAAAGGTAGTGGTCGTGGGTTGGTTTTGGCCTGCTGGGCCGGCTGGGCTGTGGTTGTTTTAGTTTTGCATGGCCTGCATGTTAAAACGTATAACGCTACAACGTTATAGCGTGTGTAGCGCGCTAATTACTTGATTAGCGCCGTAGCGGCCGATTTTGCCAAAACGTAACGTCTCCCTTCCGAATATGCTATAACCGCGTTATAATGGCGAAATAGCGTGCTATTTTTTTCGTTGGAAAAAGGTGAGATCGCCAAGGCTGGATATTATTTGTCTAAAGTTGATGGGAAGAGCATATCACTTGAAGCTTCAACTACTTCATTGATGTTTTCTCTCTTCTCAAGGAAAGGCAAATATAAGGAGAACATGAAATTGCTCCCTGCCAAGTATCAATTTTTCGATGTGTTGGTTGACTAGTTGATACGTTGCATATGAGACTAATTCCTCAGAAAGCACAGTTTTATTGCTTGTGTAAAGCCCTCCTGCCTGCTTAAGATATCCAATCTTATGCATGACGCTGCACTCTCTATAGGGAAAAGGTATGTGCTGTAGGAACCAAATCAGATTGACTTCGAAATACCTGTCGAAGCTAAGTCTTCTGGAAACAATTTCAGTGATTCTGAAAACCAACAACTATTTTGAAACAAGCAAATAATTTTATGAGATAGTTATATGGAAATTCCATTGCAGCATTTGTCAAAGTACACCTCTTTGCGAGCATTACAGTTCCGTAAGTGGAGCAGCTCATTCCCATTGAAATCAAAGCATTTGCATCACCTGAGGGACAACCTTTCTAACATGGATGGTTGTGCCGCTTTTCGGCTGTGGAAAACGACAATGGTTGTTGACCCACCTGTGACTTTGTAATCTATGTAAAACAGTCCCATTCCTTTATTTGAATGCATTTTTAGCAATGCCACCCTCAGTGGTCTGGTATGTATGGAATGCTGGATTTACTTTTAGTTCTCAGTGCTCATGCCGAAGTCTCCTATATTCTATGCTGCTTCAGTTGTACTGGTGGAGCTTGTTGCGTAATGATGAGAAAAGTTTTTCCAGTATGATTTCTTTCTACTTTACTTCATTTAAGATTCAACTATTTTTCCTCATGATTTAAGTAAAGTTATGGCCAAGAATTTACTGGTGTGAACTTTCACTTTAGTCAACGATTCCCAACTTCCTGTTCTTTATTTTCCTTCACGTGAGTAGTTGCTCTTTATTTTCCCTCCGCATGATTCTATTCTACGAAAACTACTAATTTAATTTGGCAAAGAGGAACTGTAGGAGCAAAACAAGTTATCCTAACATACCGACAAATGTATAAGCTATTTCATGATCACCATGAAACTGGATAACCAACACTCATCATTAATCCAGCATATAATATAGGTTCATTTATGTTTTTCATACTATTGTATTTCTAGTTTAGAATTAACTATTCTTGGGGACCTCTCTTAGTTTCCTTTTCACTTGAGTCCTCATTTTCACTTTCATATCCCCCCTGCACTTTCTATTCATTTCTTTGTTTCTTTTCTTCATCAAAATTCAGAATATACTGTATATATTTCTTGCGTGCATTTTCTGGTCAGTTCAGTAAACTTTGCTGAAGCCTGCAAAACACTTAAAAAAAACATGTGGCCGTCAACACCCAATATTGCAAAAAAAAACTGAATAATGTAGATGTAAGTAAAGTGAAACTATGGCTACTCACTCTTGAATTTAGATAATTCAGCGCATCTTGTGAGTATCCTTCCCCCAACACTTTGTCCAGTTAGTATTTTTGCCTCAGCAGGGAAAGATTCAACCCACACAGTCTCCGACCCCCTTTTATAAGGTCCAGTTAGTATTTTTGCCTCTACATAGTGGAGCTCTTTAAAGCACTGTGCGAACGAAGTTACATTGTTATGCATATATAAAATATTGCACAACCTGTGACTTATCTATCCCTTTGCATCTGTACTTAGTTGGCATGGACAGGAGTGCCTTGCACACCAGACTTCTCTCCATTTCATTGTCCTCCATTTTCCCATTTTTGCTCTGATTTCCCATCAGGTTTTGTCATGCAGTACTTATACCTATAGGTTTCTTTGTTATTTCTTTGTTGTTGGAGGTGCCAGCTTTGCAGAGTGAGAGCTTGCCTGCCTGTTGATGTTGATGTTAATCTTGTCAGTAATCTGAAACGTTTTTCGCTGATGTTGATGTGAATGTTTCTGCTAATCTGAAATATTTTCCTCTCATCTTGCATTATGATGCTTATTTCCGCTAATCTGAAATATTTTACTCTGATCTTGCATAAGATGTTCGAGGTCAGGCTGTCGTAAGGATATGAGTGGGTCCATGGAGGGTCCTTTTTGTGGGCAGATATGCTAAGGTATCATCTGAATAATGCTTTCCTGTCTATTTCTTCTTAATCTGTGTAGCTATTTGAAATTGTAGTCATAGTCGTGTTCGATTCCTGCTAAGTGGCTTTTCGAAGTAATGTTGAGTGTAGACACAAAGAGACAATATAAGTCATTGGATTATTATGTCCTCTATTTCCTTACTCTGCTGCTCTGTAAGATGAGCAGACTGAGGTTCATAAAGTAGCATGCTTGGGAGTATCCCGACCCACTATTTCTACACCCTAAAACGTCTTATATTAGTTTACAGAGGTAGTATTTGGCAGTCTTTCCTTTCATTGAAGCATCAAAACTAAACCAACTTTGCCATACTAGAGCCATATCCGCCAAATTAGTTCTAGGTCGTCTTGTGTATCATACAGATACAGTTATGCTTTTCTCTACCCACTAGGCCTACAGGTGTTCTAGGTCGTCTTGTGGCATGATCACGTGTGGTTTTGAGCACCTGTAGTATTCGATTATGCTAAATCCTTGCGTTGATTTCTTGCAAAGAAAAAGTAATACCCTTTGGAGATATAAGGTTTTTTAGCCCAACTGTGGTACGAGTCTATAGCACACAATGCACACGTGCTCATCGATATGGGACTAAAACACACACGATCCAGAGACAGCGCAGGTGATCAGACATCTCATCCCAAAGGTTCACCGGGAACCATTCCTCTTTCCGCTGCAATTTACACCCGGCTGGATTATTCCTGCAGTAGATGACCGTTGCCTGGACCAAAGGCCCCAAAGACACAAAGGCTCCTATTTACAGAGTAAAGCGCACACACCATTGCAATGAGCCTTTTCCCTTGCAGGGGAGAAAGTTCTGCCTTGATGGACGAAACAAGCAGATCATATATTCCTCCGGTCCACTTCAGTCCATCTCTATGCTTTCCATATAATAAGATCATTTTGGATGCAGTACCTATGCTCTGTGTGGTGTGTGCCCAATCTTTCATTACTTAATAAACGGATGTTAATTAGATTTGTTATGTGGGACTATATAAATGCATCTGTCACTGGAATTTTCAGTACTACCAGGTGTACCTTAACGCGGAGTATTGTTGCGGAAGTGTGGAATATATAAGACCACCTATGTAGTGGATATGTACTACTCTTTAGTTAGGTATCATACATATACAAAAAAGTAAATTATGTACTCATTTATATGTGCAAATACAAACCCATATTTGAGAATTGAGATATATGCTACCACATATTAGTGTACGAGGCATGAATGTATCTACACCCCGGTTGTACGATGTAGTTTTACTTTGTCACTAAAATTTATTTTTTATCTTTGTATTTACAAAGTAGATTTGTTTACATAGAACTGGGAAAAGGAGCATATTGTCAAAACAGATCTTTCAACGAACATATGTACTACCTTTGTACCAAAATATAAGACGTTTTTAGGCTAAACTAGACTACAAAAACGTCTTGTATTTTGATACGGAGGGAGTATTTTACTAGGTTTGTCTCAACTATTGCTTCTAAAATTTGAAGTGCTCTCTGTATTGGAGCCAGCGAGTAACTTGACAATCAATATATGCAACTGACCTTGCATTGCATGATTACTAGGAACCAAAAAGAAGTGTCTGGTTTAATGACACTGACTAACCCATTAGCTCACCACCAATTACAAGACCACATCAACTGAACAACATGGCAGATTGGAGAGAAAGGAGTATACACCTAAGGACAAAATAGTTTTTCCAAGGCAGGCTTCAAGAAACCAGGGGCACCCCCTGACTCCATTTGAGACACCAGAGGCTTCCTTCTTTCCATCCACACATATCCTTCCATGTAAGCACCACTTGGAAGTTGCTCAGAATTAGAATGCTATCATCATCAACAGGACAGCCGCACATGTCCACCAACCCTACCAAGCACAAGAACAAGCACAAACACAAGGAGACACATCAGCAGGTGACCAAAATGGCGCAAAGCCAACATGAAGACAGGTCACTGAGAATTTGTTCTTCTTCGTTTATGATTACAGGTCACTTGACACTGTTCTCCTCCTTTACGGTTTCATAGTTTTGTATTGTATGGCTACCAGAACAAGCAAGTTGTGTGTATCGACGGTCTACGTGTCGGTCCAGTGGCATGTTCTTATAATGTATCATCTCTGTTTCGAATTATGAGAAGTTTTAGATATTTCAATGTGAACTACATACGAACTGAAATGAGTGAACACACTAAAACGCGTCTATGTACATCCGATTCAGAAAAAGTTAGAACATCTTATATACTTTCAAATTACCATGGTTATGATGACTTACTACATCACATAAACAGAGTTTTGGATCAAGCAATGGCATGCTCCTTTATGCCATGATATTATTACCTTGGGGCTATCAAAAGACATCAGCAAGCATGCATGATGCAACCTTTTCAACTTGCCTACACTTTTACCATGAAAACTTTGCAAAGTAGTTCAAAATGGAGCTTTTTCAGTTCAGAAAGGAATCGATGCAAAGCGCGGACAAAGCTTATACTACTGCTAAAAGAGCAAAAAGCGGAGCTCTCACCACGTTTGCCTTTGCGGATGGTGCCGAGATGCTGTAGTAGCCGTTGTTCTGCGGCCCGCCGCCGCTGCCGGCAATGCTTCCCGTGCCGCCGGCGCCAGACGAGGTGGTGGCGTTGTCCTTGGGCAGGCGGTAGGAGAGCTCGTACACCGGCGTGCCGTCGGGCTTGAAGAGGCCGTAGTTGCGCTCCGACAAGGGGCCGGGCTTCATGTTCTCGTTGAAGAGCGCGAACATGTAGACGCGCAGCGCCCCGTCCGGCCGCAGCGGCGTGCCCTTGCCCTCGCCCACCAGCCGCATCACGTTGCCGTTGTACCTCGCGGCGTTCCGCGGCGTCGCTCCGGTCTCGTTGCCGTCGCCGGCCGACGGCCACCCGGTCTCCGACACGCGCACCTCCACCGCGCGCGCCGCCGCGCGGTTGGCCGCCGCGATCGCGTGGTACACGGCGTCCACCTGGGCCACCAGCATGTTGGGGTAGCGCAGCCCGGACGACGGGTCGGGGACGCCGCCGTGGCCGGGCTCGAGCAGGGCGTACTCGAGCTCCACACCGGCGGGGTCCTCGGCGTAGGCGAAGTAGGGGTAGGCGTTGACGAGGAACGGCGAGCCGGTGCGGGCGTGGAAGTCGAGGATCGGGCAGAGCACCGGGAGGACGTCCTTGCGGAAGTAGGCCGACGAGGGCGGGTAGGAGGTGGCGAGCACGCCGAGGTTGTGCGCGGTGGTGACCGCGACCTGCTTGTCGAGGCCGAGCTGCACGAGCGCGTCGTGGATGCACTGCATGGCCGGGAGCAGCGAGGGCGTGAGCGCGGAGCTGTTGGCGCCCGTGAGCACCTCGTTGCCGACGGTGAGGACGGCGATCTTGGTGGCCGGGAGCGCCGGCTGGATGACGGAGCGGACCCAGGAGGAGGCGCCGGAGGGGGTGGAGACGGCGGCGAGGCACTCGTCGGGGACGCCGACGACGAGCTCCACGCCCGTGTTGGCGAAGGAGCGGAGGGTGGCCGGGTCGGCGTCGTAGAGGCGGACGCGGCCGACGCCCAGGCCGGCGAGGAGCTGCAGGGCCGAGGTCGTCGGCGGGAGGTTGTTCCCCACCCGGCCGTAGTTGATGCCCAGCAGCGCCGACGGGGTCGCCTCGGGCGCGGCCGGCAGAAGGAGCGCGAGCAGGAGGAGCAGGAGCGGCATTGTCTTGTCACGGTAATGTGTGCTGCGCGCGAGACGTGGATAAACGATACAGTAGAGCTGGATTGAGTGAGATTGTGTGCAGTGGCTGTGATGAGTGACTGCTACCGGAGTGAGCTGGAGTCAGGGGTTTTCTCTTGGCTTGGAGTGGGCTCGCCTGGTGAGTGCTCTGTTCGTACCGTTGTACAAAGGCGGCTGCTAGAAATCAAACCGGATGATTTCTCGTGTCTAGCCAGCCGTCTGATCTGGCGCTGGTGGCCATTCGATCGCAGCAAATTCAGTCAGTTGTCTATTTTTTTCTCAGGCCTTTCATCCACCACGCGCACCATCGACCATCTACATCGTGGCATCTGCACGCAACAATGTTTTTAATTTGTCACTCCAGTGGTCCACGTGTTTGGCAAAGAGTACTTGAGAGAGCGAAATGCCGTGGGCATAACCAAGCTTTTGCCACTTGAAGAAATAAGAGGGCTTCTCAATATGCTTGATCCCATTGATTGCATGCACTAGGAATTGCAAAACTGTTGGTAGGTTTGCAAGGGCAATACTAAGATCATACAGGAGAGCCAACAATCATGCTAGAAGCAGTGCCATCACATGACCTGTGAATTTGACACTCTTTCTTTGGCATTCCCAGGGTCTCATAATGATATTTACGTGCTTCACCGATCTCCATTATTTGCAAAACTTTGTCATGTGTAGCCTTCAAAGTGCAACTATACCATCAATGGACACAACTACCGATACTGTCTATCCTCATTGGCCGATCACTGACTATCTCCGAGCCAAAAGGTAACATAAATAGTCTCTTTGTCCAAATACAAGAAGATTCTAGGAAGGCTGCGGACAGGGCATTTGGAGTGGTCAAATCTCGTCGGGCTATTGTTCGTGGACCCGCAAATATGTGGGATCCCGATACATTTGTGGGAGGTGATAACTTGTTGTGTGATCATGAAAAATATAATTGTGAAGGATGAGGGTGGTGGTGTCCGTAATGCTGATTTGGAAAACCATGGCCCACATGTCCACCTCCTAGAACAAGAGGCAAACCAGGGTGCGCATTTTCTTGAGATGCATCGGCGACTTCCAGAGTGAGAAGTGCATCAACAACACCTAAATGATCTTGTGGAGCATTTGTGGATACAACATGGAAACCAATAGATTGGTTGTATCCTTTGATTTTTTTTCTTATGTTTGAACTATGTCCCCTAAATAGTATTTAGTAGAAGTGTTGAGCGCGCTTTGATACGCCGTTGGTGTTGTTGAGATTCTTAAAAAAAGTACTCATTTTGTTTTAAAATATAAGGTGTATTACTTTTCTTGAAAAGTCCAACCTCTTTAAGTTTGATCAAATTTATGAAGAAATATATCAAAATTTATAGTATCAAATTGGTGTTATTAGACTCATCATGAAATGAATTTTCATATTTTTTGGCTTAATATTGTGGATGTCGATTTTTTTGGCTCTAAACTTGATCAAAGTTAAAGAAATTTGACTTTTCAAAGAACTAATACCCCTTGTATTTTGGAACCGATGGAATATTTAGTTTGGCGGATGGTGAAGATGATGGAGTGTGTTTTATATTTATTTATAATGTGATTATTTGGTGGGTCTTTCATGGTGTGATTTTGTGTTATGCGCTAATCAACTCATCCTTTTATGGGTAAATTTCTGCGGCGGTGGCTACATGTACTATATAGGTGTTATAATATCATCACACGGTGGTGCTTCTTCTTTTTCAGGTGATAACAGGGTGCACGGGGTGATATGTTTTTTCTAGCCGGTTGGTGTTAATTGATTTGAAGAATCGTTGGCTCGATCAAAATCGTAAACCAAATTCAAAATTGAATATCTTAATCGAATATAAGAGCTTCAAAATTAAGTATTTATGATGAATTAAAATAATTAAATGGGAGAGCTCCTTGAGAAATTATTGACCCGATCAAAATCAGTGACCAAGTGTAAACTGAAAACCTCAATTAATTGTGAGGACTTAAAAATTAGGAAGCATAGTGTATAGTATAAAAGAATAGAATGAGAGCTTTGAGAAATTGTTGACTTGGTCAAAATTGGGTGATCCAATTCCAATTGGACACCTCAATTGGTTGTGAGGCCTTTTACCCCTAGAGAGCTTAGTGATATAGTAGATGTTTTAAGTATGTATGGCTTTCTAAATTTGTACCATGTATTTACATGTTTAAACTATGTCTTTCAAGTGTTCAAGTTTGGTTGAAGAAAAAAGGGCAAAAATGCAAACCAGGCAAATGGGGGAGGCTGAATAGGGGATGCCATTGGGCGTTGGTTTTTCACAGACAAATGAGCCATGTTCGCGGACATGAAATATGGGAAGCTCATTTGATGTTTGGCCTTGGAGATGCCTTTACGTCTTAAACTCGTACCCCACCCATTCTAAAATACAATGTGTATTGTCTTTTATTCTTTCTTTCAGAAGTTAAACTTATTTAAATTTGACCAAGTTTACTAAGAAAAATATCGATCACATCTACAATATCAAATCTAGTATCATTAGATAAAATCATTAAAAGGGATTTTAGATTTTATTGGTGTTATAGATGTTGATATATTTCTTAATAAACTGCGCAAATGGAGAAATATTTAACTTCAAAAAAGTTGATACACCTTATATTTAGTAAAAGAGGGGGGGGGGGGGGGTACTAGGGCTTAGATGGTTTAAAATACATGGAATATCTAAATGGGCATGTTCCCTCATTAGTCTTTCCACTCCTTACCTTCAATTGTGATTTTTTCGCTGCTAAATCTAAAAAGTCAAGATAACTTATTTCTTAAAATTGATGAATCTTTGTTGTTTTTAGATAGCTTATCAGCCGGAGCTTGGTTAAAAATGGATGAATCAATCAATAATCCATCTATCTTTCTTTTTTGTGATGTGATCAGTAATCCATCTTAACCATTAGGTTTTTAAGGGATCTTAACAATTAGTTTCATCTCTATGAGGGCTGCAAAATAAGACCCTTTTTATTGTGTCTCGGTGATTTTCTTTTTTTCATAGTCATCCTTTACTGTGTTGTAATATGACGACTCTCCAACGCATTATCCTTCCCGCTTTCCAGTTGGCTCCCCCCGCCCTCCCCCCTCTACTTTCGTCCTTTTTTTGTTTATTCAAAAAGTAAATAAAAATGAGATTTTAGAAACTTAAGGAAAGTCAAACATAAAAATAATAATTGATGAATGATCTTTCGTATATATTACAAATGAAATTTCAAAAATCATGGACCAATTTCAGAAAATCCAGAGAGAAGCTTTAAGAAAAATAAGGAAACAACCTTTGGAGAAAGAAGTCCATTTTTCATCCTATTTGTTTTCTCAACAAAAGACGAAACTTTGTGAATCATTCGAATACCCGGTTTGCTGATTTTGTCACGTATTAGGAAAACCGTGTCGCTCTGGTTTGGATTCGACCAGGTATAAATCTGGGTTTATTTTTTGCACCCGTGGGTTTTCGGATACGTGAGAAAATCAACCAAAAATGGATGTTTGGACGATTCACGAAGTATTTTTTTTTGAGACAAATTCACGAAGTATATTTTGCAACACACCTTTTTTATGGGCCTATTCAGCGAACACAGTCAAGGACAGAAGCTTTTGATTGTGAAGAAGAGAGCATAGAAATTCACGCCGACTGAAAGAAACCAGCAAAACACAAGAGAGTACACCACTGCGTACCAACTCGACGGCCGCCGCTCCCCCTGCACCTCGTCGACGGTCCGCCGGTGTCCGGTCTCCGCTACCCCTCCTCCTTTACCTCGCCGATTTCCCGCCTCCGCCTCCGCCTCCGGTCCTCCTCCTCCTGCACTGCACCTAGCCGAAGTCTGCTCTCCGCCACCGCTCCTCCTTTACCTCGCCGATGTCACGCCGCTATACCATCACACTGATCTCCCGCCTCCGAGTCCCCCGCCGCTGCTCCTTCTCCACCTCCATCTCGCCGCCCTCACGCTCCTGGTCTCCCCGCGACGCCTTTGCCGCGGCCACAGAGCGCGTGCGCGCCGGCACGCTCAGCCCGGAAGATGCCCACAACCTGTTCGATGAATTGCTGCGGCAGGGCACTCCGGTCCCCGAGCGCTCCCTGAACGGCTTCCTTGCCGCCCTCGCCCGTGCTACGTCCTCCAATGCCTGCATCAAAGATGGCCCCGCCCTCGCCCTTGCTCTCTTCACCCGAGGGTGCAGAGAAGAAGCCGGCCCGCAGGTGGCGGTGCCCACCGTTTGGACCTACAACATCCTCATGGACTGCTGCTGCCGCGCGCGTCGCCCAGACCTAGGGCTCGCCTTATTCGGGTGTATCCTCAGGACGGGGTTGAAGATAGACCAAATCACCGCCAACACCCTCCTCAAGTGCCTCTGCTATGCGAAACGGACAGAAGAGGCTGTGTACGTGCTGCTTCATAGTATGTCCAAGCTCGGATGTGTGCCTGATGCCTTCGCATACAACATAGTTCTTAAGAGCTTATGTGAAGGTAGCAGGAGCCAGCAGGCACTCGACCTGCTCCGGACGATGGCAAAAGATAGAGGTGGCTGCTTCCCTGATGTGGTGGCATATAACACGGTCATCCATGGCTTTTTCAAGGAGGGTGAAACAGGCAAGGCATGCAATCTATTCCATGAAATGATCCATCAAGGGGTTGAGCCCGATGTGGTGACGTACAACTCGGTCGTTGATGCGTTGTGCAAGGCCAGGGCAATGGACAAAGCAGAGCTAGTCCTTCGTCAGATGGTTGCTGATGGTGCTCAACCCAATGCAGTGACATATACTTGCATGATCAATGGATATGCCACATCTGGGCGGTTGAAAGAGGCTGCTAAAATGTTCAGAGAAATGAAAAGCCGGGGCCTTATACCAGATATTTTTACTTGCAACTCCTTAATGACTTACCTTTGCAAGCATGGAAGAAGCAAAGAAGCTGCAGAATTTTTTTATTCGATGACAGCAAAGGGCCACAAACCGGATATCGTCTCATACTGTATTTTGCTTCATGGGTATGCTACTGAAGGATGCTTTCCTGATATGATTGATGTCTTTAATTCAATGGAAAACAATGGTATTGCAGCCGACTGCCATGTTTTCAACATATTAATTGATGCATATGCTAAACGTGGAATGATGGATGAAGCTATGCTGATATCAAGTAAAATGCAGGAACGCAGAGTGAATCCTGATATAGTCACCTATTCCAGCATAATAGCTGGACTTTCCAGATTGGGTAGGCTGACTGAGGCCATGGAAAAATTCAATCAGATGATTGCCTTGGGAGTACAACCGAACAAAGTTGTTTATCACACGCTGATTCAGGGTTTTTGCATAGATGGTGATTTGGCTAAAGCTAAGCAGTTGGTTTCTGAAATGATGAACAGAGGTATTCCTCGTCCTAACATTTCGTTCTTTAGTTCACTAATAAAGAGTCTCTGCCAAGAAGGAAGGGTTATGGATGCCCATGATATCTTTGACTTGGTTATAGACATGGGTGAGAGGCCTGATGACATTTTATTTAATTCACTGATTGACGGATACTGCTTAGTCAGGAAGATGGATAAAGCATTAAAAGTACTTGATGTCATGGAATCAGTTGGTGTTGAGCCTGATGTTATTACATACAATACACTTGTTAATGGCTATTGTAGAAATGGAAGGATCGGTGATGGTTTGACTCTGTTCAGAGAGATGCCGCGTAAGAGAATTAAACCTGACACTATTTCATATTGCGTCATAATGGATGGGTTGTTTCGTTCTGGGAGAACTGTTTCTGGAAGGGAAATGTTCCATGAGATGATCGAAAGTGGAACAACAGTCAGCATTTCCACATACAACGTAATACTAGGAGGTCTTTGTAGAAATAATTGTGCAGACGAAGCGATTGCCCTGTTCCAGAAATTAGGTTCAATGAATGTGAAGTTCAGTATTGCAATAGTCAATACCATGATCGATGCAATGTACAGGGTTGGGAGAAGAGAAGAAGCTAAGGAACTTTTTGCTGGAATATCAGCCAGTGGGTTGGTGCCTAATGAATCTACTTATGGAGTAATGATTATGAATCTTCTAAAAGATGGAGCAGTGGAAGATGCTAACAATGTGTTTTCATCAATGGACAAGAGTGGTATAGTCCCCAGCTCTCGTCTGTTAAATGATATTATCAGAATGTTGTTGGAAAAAGGTGAGATCGCCAAGGCTGGAAATTATTTGTCTAAAGTTGATGGGAAGAGCATCTCCCTAGAAGCTTCAACAACTTCATTAATGTTGTCTCTCTTTTCAAGAGAAGGGAAATATCGGGAGGACATGAAATTGCTTCCTGCAAAGTATCAATTTTTCGATGGATTTTGTTGATTTTGCACAAGACTCTGCTCAGGAAGCTTGAGTTTTTGCTTGCATAAACCCTCCTGCCAGTATGACCGTATAAGAAATCCAAACTGCCTGCTTGTAGCATTGGGGTCATTTAGCGGTGTGTCAAAAATCACAAGAGTGAAATGCAATATCAGCCAGTGGGTTGATGCCTGATGCTTATACTTACAACGTAATGATAAACAATCTTCTAAAAGAAGTATCAGTGGAAGAAGTTGACAATATGTTTTCATTGATGGAGAAGAGTGGTTGTGCTCCCAGCTCTCATCTTGTAAATGATATCATCAGAAGGTTGTTGGAAAAAGGTGAGATTGCCAAGGCTGGAAATTATTTGTCTAAAGTTGATGGGAAGATAATCTCACTTGAAGATTCAACCACTTCATTGTTGTCGTCTCTTTTTTCAAGCAAAGGGAAATATCGGGAGAACATCAAGTTACTTCCTGCAAATTATCACTTTTTAGATGGATTTAGTCGCATTGCACATGAGACTAACTCCTAAGAAAGCACGGTTCAACTCTTTTCTTGCCATAAGGCCCTCCTGCTAGTACAAGATATCTTAGTGGCCTGCTTTGTACCTTCAATAGTTCATTGAGTTCATTTTGTGATGTGTCAAAGTCACAAGAATGTGTAATGTCTATGAATCTTTTGATCTTCGATGGGCAAGGAAAGGTAGACCAAGTAGTCTAATTCCATTGGTGGTATGAGGTAATGACTTCGTAAGAATTTTTGGGGTAATGACTTCTGATGCGATTTGGGAAGGTATACAATCTTTTCTACCAGACACCTGAGGTTTTATCCCTTTGAAACAGTCACTTTCCTTCGTAAGAATGCATTTTTAGCAATGTCATTCTCAGTGGTCTGCTGTGCATGCGAGGGTGGATTTACTCTTAATTTGAAAATTATATTTTCTATGTCAGGACAAACGGGTTCTTGAAGAATGTATGTCTGACGTTGCTGATGCTATGTTGAGTTAGCAGATATACGAGCTCATGCCAGAGTCTCCTGTATTCTATCCTGTCAGTTCCATTGGTGGAGCTTGTGTATTCTATCCAGGTAAAGGTATGGCCAAGAATTCACCGGTGTGTGCTTCTGATTCAATCTGCAGGATGCCAACACCACCTCAGGTCCTGCACTTTCATGGGGATGAGGTGCCACTGCCAGCCTTGCATTGATGCACTGCACTTACTTCCCCTCTTCAGGTACGCACTCACAGCAAGTTCTACCTCCAGTTCCTCCACCATACCCATCCTTCTTCAGGCCCCTCCTCTTCTTTGGATCTCAGTTTTTTTTTTACCTTGTGCTACCGGAAAATAGTTGGAGGCGAACCGTTCTTATGTTCTTGCCCAATCTTGGATGAACATCGTCACTTAGATGTAAACTGAGAGTGCATGGAATTGTGGTGGATTAGAGGGCCCTGGAAAAGGCTTCATTCTTGCATGTTACTCAAAGTTTGGTTGCACAGACAACTGGGTTCAGTCGCATAGTTGTATGCAGCCTATACAAGTTTGGATTCAGCCATTATGTAGCAGAATTTTAGTTTATCAATCATTTAGTTCTGCCCATGGTTATGCAAGAAACGTTTTTATGCTGTTATCTGTTGCTACCATTCATAGTGTTCAGCTTTAAGCTGCATTAAAACAGTAGTAATCCCACAATGCTCAGAAATAGCTGCTGAAGAAATACGATAACAGCCAGGTTTCTGTTGCTAACTAACTCGTATTTAGCAACTAATTGTACATCTGCCATGTTTGCCAGTTTTAGAGGTGTACATAGTAGTAATTCAAATTGTCGAGTGCAATGAGGTAGCTAACTGAATGCTTGGATTCACTTCATGGCGTCAATGGAGTGGGGAGAGAGGTGAGGGTGGAAGAAAAGGAGCAAGGTTGGCAAGGAAGACATTTTGAAATGGGTATATATTCGTTGAGAACATAAACCTCTCAGGGTATTTATATGAACTGTAATCAAAGATATTTTGCATGCACTTCAAGTTATTTCTTACACTTTCTGAGCTAAATACTAACTGTGGAATATTGCCAGCAGGAATTGCCAGGATAAGACCTTCCCTAGCCACCAGAACGTTTGTAGAAGACATGTTTTTAGCTGTAGTTGAACAGCAGCTGAATCACCAAAGCTTGGCGCATTAGAGATGTGAACGCGAGGAAGAGTGTTGCAGTGGGTGGCTAGACATATGGCTTTGTTGACCAGTCTGAAACTGTACAACCTTGAAGAGGGTACATGCAAACAGCCTCGTGTTGGAATGCGAGTGAAGTGGTGGACATCATGAATTCACTCTACCAGACTGGTATCGAGCTATATGGCCCAAGGTGGGCTATGTGCATGTTTTGCACAGCTTGTTTAACTGGATATCGTAAGATGAGATGCGCTCGTCCACTGGCCATAGAAAAGATTTCCCAAGCTTGGTATGGCTTTTTCCATGGACTTGTTTCTCTGCACTAAATTGCAAAACTTCTTTGTTTTCTCATTCTTAATAAGCTTGAACTTCAGAAATAGTTAGGCAACAATAGTATCTACCTTCTGTAGTATGAGATATCCGCGGTGTTGTATGCATAGCTAAATGAAAAAGATAGGCAAAGAACAGTATGCACCTTCAGGCCTCATTTGGCAGGCAAATATTGACATGCTTTGCAGAGTATTTTACCGCCAGGGCTCAGTTTCCCCAAAAAATTCCCTGTAGGACCATTTGGTGTGCTGGTATTGAACCGAGCAAACTCCAGAATTAAACCTGACACTATTTCATATTGCGTCATAATGGATGGGTTGTTTCGTTCTGGGAGAACTGTTTCTGGAAGGGAAATGTTCCATGAGATGATCGAAAGTGGAACAACAGTCAGCATTTCCACATACAACGTAATACTAGGAGGTCTTTGTAGAAATAATTGTGCAGACGAAGCGATTGCCCTGTTCCAGAAATTAGGTTCAATGAATGTGAAGTTCAGTATTGCAATAGTCAATACCATGATCGATGCAATGTACAGGGTTGGGAGAAGAGAAGAAGCTAAGGAACTTTTTGCTGGAATATCAGCTCGTGGGTTGGTGCCTAATGTATCTACTTATGGAGTAATGATTATGAATCTTCTAAAAGATGGAGCAGTGGAAGATGCTAACAATGTGTTTTCATCAATGGACAAGAGTGGTATAGTCCCCAGCTCCCGTCTCATGAATGACATCATCAGATTGTTGTTGGAAAAAGGTGAGATCGCCAAGGCAGGATATTATTTGTCTAAAGTTGATGGGAAGAGCATATCATTTGAAGCTTCAACTACTTCATTGAATTTGCTCCCTGCAAAGTATCAATTTTTCGATTGAGTTGGTTGACATTACTTATGATACTAACTCCTGAGGAAGCACATTTGAGTTTTTTGCTTGGCTAAACCCTCCTGCCAGTATAACTGTATAAGAAATCCAAACTGCCTGCTTGCAGCATTGAGGTCATTTTGCGGTGTGTCAAAATCACAAGAACGTGAAATGTCTATGTATCTTTTAATCTTCAATGGGCGAGGAAAGGTAGACCAAGTAGTCTAACACAGACAAGTTGGAACTTTAGGGGTAAGACTTCTGATGGCGACTGGGAAGGCATACAATCTTTTTCTAGTAGCCACCTGACATTTTGTAATCTCTCTAAAACAATCACTTTGTATGAATGCATTTTTAGAAATGTCTTGGTGCTCTGGTCCGTATGAAAGGGTTGGTTTACTTTTAATTTTCATGCTCATGCTGTCAGTTGCACTGGTGGAGCTTGTTGCACTGAGAAAAGTATTTCCAGCTTCATTTCTTTCTGCTTAATTCATCAAAGATTCAATATTTTCCCTCCTGGTGTAGGTAAAGGTATGACCAAGAATTTGCCGGTTCCAGCTTTCGTTTGAGCCTGCAGGTCGGTTGACAGAGAAGAAAAAATAAAAAATATTTGCTTAACGAAAACTTTTTGCTCTCATGAACTTCGGTGTTCATACCTCTCTAGATCTGCCCCCCTCAGTTTTCCATACTGCTCTGCAGCAGCAAGGGTTCCAAGAATCCAAGCTGCAAAAGTTCAGGATCAAGGGATTAGTACCTCGAGTTCCTCCACCATGCCCATCCTTCTTCCACCTCCCCCTCTTCTTCAGATCTCAGCTTCTTTTTACCTTATGCTATCCAAAAAAGTTGAAGGTGAACCATTCTTATGTCTTGCATGAACGTCAGTTATGTGTCAACTAAGTTTGCAAGGAATTGGGGTGGATTAGAAGGCTCTGAAAAAGGCTTCGTCCTTGTATGTTACTGAAGCTTTGGTTACAAAGAAAGCTCGGTTTAGTCGCATAGCTAAACTAAACATCCGACCAAATTCCTGTTTGTATGCAGCATGTACAAGTTTGGATTTAGCGATTATGTAGTAGAAGTATATGCATCATTCATTTATCAATCATTTAGTTCTGCCCATGGTTATGCAAGAAACGTTTTTATGCTTTTATTTGTCGTTACTGCCTGTAGTGTTCAAGCTCCATTAAAATAGCAGTAGTCCCACAACATTTGCATAGGAATAGTTGCAGAAGAAGCATGATATCATCCAGATTTTTATTGCTAACAGGAATTTAGTAATTAACTGTACATAAGCTTTACAGGTGTTATTTGCAATCGTACATGTTTGCTTTTTTCATTGATTTGTTTCTCTCTAATAAATTGCAAAAATGCTCTGTTTTCCGTTCACAATACTGAGTTTCAGGAATGCAATTTGGACAAGCATATTAAGGCAGTTCATGAGCAGAGTAGGCCCTTCGTCTGTGGATTCTCTTGGTGTGTGATTTTGCAGAGGCCGATGAGCATCCAGGTAGGTACATGAGGAAGCCCATCTGCGTCGAGAATTTGATGTGAAAGAGGGTAGCTGCTCCTGCTTACGATGATGCAACCGAGTATCTGTGACGGCTTCTGTTAGGTCGATGAAGGAATTGGAACACGGTATGTTTTTTGGTTGATCGAGTACGCTTCTGTAGTATGAGGTACATAAGCCTGCTTGTATCTGCAGGCAAGAACATCTCACTTGAAGCTTCAACTACTTCATTGATGTTGTCTCTTTTTTGAAGGAAAGGGAAACATTGGGAGAACATCGAATTGCTTCCTGCAAAGTATAATTTTTTTGGTGGATTTGGTTGAGTAGCTGATGCACTGCCTATGAGACCAACTTCTCGGAAAGCACAACTGAACCTTTTGCTTACCATAAGGCCCTCCTGCCTGCTTTAGATAACCAATCTTATGCATGACGTGGTACTTTATGGAAAAAGTATGTGCTGTTGAAACCAAATCAAATCAAGCAGCATCGAAATACCTGTCAACACTTATTTCAGTAATGCAAAAAACCAACAACTATTTTGGAACCAGTAAACAGTTATACGAGATAGTCATACGTAATATCCATTGCAGGCTTGCAGCATTTACCAAAGTACGCCTATTTGCAAGCATTACAACTCTGTAAGTGGAGCAGCTCACCTCAGGGACCACCTTTGCAGCATAGAAAACTGAAATGGTTGTTGTGGCGTTCATACATCCTTCAGTTTTACATATCTGAAGGAGTTTAAGCGAAAAGGTCTTGTTTGTTTTGGTAGGTGGTGGGAAATAAAATAATGGTATGGGTAAAAGAAATAATGGTTTCTAAGCTTGAACTTGTTTGCTATTAACTGTGGACAATACCTTCTCTAGCCACCAGAACGTGCGTAGCGAGACAGATTTTTAGCTGTAGTTGAACAACAGCTAAGTCACCAAAGGTCTACACATTGGAGATGCAGACATGAGGAAGAGTGTTGCAGTTGGTGGCTAGACATACGACTTGATTGACCAATCTGAAACTGCACAACCTTGAAGATAGCACACACAAACAACCTCAGTGTTTGAGTTTGAGTGAAATTGTGGAATGTAAGGAAAAAATGGAATCATCATGAATTCCCTCTAGCAGACTTATATGGAGCTATGTGGCTTAAGGTCAGGTGTAACCGAGCTATGTGCATGTTTTGCACAGCTTCAGTAGTTGGATATCGTAAGATGAGATGAGCTCGTCCATTGGCGAGAGAAAGAGTTCCAAAGCTTGGTATGACTTTTTTCATGGACTTGTTTCTCTGCAATAATTGCAAAACTTCTTTGTTTCTCGTTCTCAATAAGTTTGAACTTAAGAAATTCAATTTGGGCAAGCATACTAAGGCAGAGTTCATGAGCAAAGTAGACCCTTCACATGTGGATTCTCTGGCTGTGGCAAGGAGTTTCCATACAGGCGTGTAAGGGATAATCATGAGAAATCTAGTTTTCACATGCTCGTCGGGGTAAACAGACAACCAAACCATATCACCTAGTTTACCTCATCTACACATGCCTTTCTAGCTAGGAAATTCTTTTTGCACTAGGATGCTCACAGCTTCCCTTCAAATCTTTGCAGGGTGATTTCTTGGAGGCTGATGAGCAACTAAGACCTCATCCAGGCAGGCACAAGAGGACGCCTATTTCCGTCGACACTTCGATGCGGAAGAGGGTAGCTGCTTCTGATGATGCGCCCGCTTACGATGCAACTGGGCATTTGAGATGGCGTGTGTCGGGATGATTTGTGCTGAACTCGAAGGACTAACACAAGATGATATGTTCTCTTCGACGACTGAATATGCTTCTGTAGTATGGGATATCCACAATGTTATTATGTATGTGTATGTATAGAAAATGCAAGAAATAGGGTAGAACAGTATGTACCTGCCGAGATAAGATAGCAATTTCTGATAGAGGCAATGTAAAGCTTCATTTGTATTATAAGTCAATGAAGATGGTATTTTCACAGTCATGCTGCCACAGGTCTAGTATATGTTTGATGGTTGTATCCTTAAGGCATTACAAGTGTCAGTACTCACAAGCTGAAGGTAAAACTTTGTTCTTGGAGGCTACCCATACCCAAGCTGTTTTTTTTGCTGGATCAGTTAATGTCTATGTGACCAGTACGAATCCATCATTCAGTACAGCGTGGGTGCCGCCGCAGCAGGTTGAGGTGTGGCGCAGGCAGACACCGTTGCGCGAGGTTGCTGTTTTGTTGAACCTTGTTGATTACTTCCATCTTGCATAAAAGGAGACATGCATGGATCTACTACATCCAGAAACAAATATGACATATTGGGTCTGCACTCTATGGTGCTGTTTATCTACCTGTCGAGGAAATTTGTCAGTCACGTGAGGTTCGTGTTTAGTCTGCACTCTTCAGTACAGTATTTTTCAGTATCAATCAAGTGAACATGGTCACGTTTGTTATCCAAAATGGAGCCTCAGTTCCTTCACTGCGGTTAAAAGATCTGGCAGTTCAGTTGTTCATCAGGAACTTTAGCCCGTGATCACTGATTAGCTGTCCAGTTGTTTCATTTCTTCTCTTTTATATGACTGAATGGAAAGTTTAGAATATTTGTATTGTTGTTCATTGGCGTTTGCTTCAGTTAAATGGGTATCGTTATCAGGTTTTATTTACCTTCTTTTTGAGAAAATTAATTGAAGCTGCACAAGTGTTGATGCACCTTCTCCTGTGAGTTGTGAGGTTGTCTTGCCTCTGATTGTATCTATTGAACTAAGTAATGCTTCTCTTTTTTTTTTTGGGGCAAACCAGTAATGCTTCTCCTACAAACTTTCTTGCCATACATGCTCATGGTCTAAACAACCCATACACACATTTTGTGATATCCTGATTCTTGTTTAGATGAGCTTATGTATCACTTTCCATACATTGACTCTATGGATTATGTTTTGTGCATCTTTTTAAATAAAATAGTTGTATGTCCCTCACAAAAAAAGATTTTTTTAATATTTAGTTACTAGTAAGAAAACTGTCAAGCCTATAAATTTCATGCCATGGCCTAGGAATTATGTTCTAATCATATTGCCATACATAGAGTTCTCGTGTATATGAATACACAAAGGTAACTGTATGCCGTTTGCCAAATCCACTTTCTTTGTCACTTTGACGGTGCATCTCTTAGACCCTATTGTTAGTGATTAATCACAAAACAATTGATGATGATGCCTTTCTGTGTAATATTGTTTGTGTATGTTGGGTGAGGCACATGCCCCTGAGAACAAAAAAAAAACACTGAAACACAATAGTATACATATTTAGGTTGTTTCTATTTCTTTGTAATGCTTTTAAGTACCTTTGATCATATGATGACGTTGACTTCCCGTGTAGAGGTGTATTTGTTTGTTTTCTCGTCATTAACCCCCTCTTAATGACCGCTTGGAATAAGCGGGTAGCTATCTAAAAAACAATCAATAACTCAAAAAAGAAGAACCTCTTAATGACTTCTTGGGTTCATTGTACTACTTTTTTCTCTTTAGATAACGCAAAGACTTCGAGTTTCTTTTCATTGCACAGAAAGAGGGTTCGACAGTACAGTTCTCTGAGCAGGAGGAATGTAGGGTTAGAATGAAAGAAATCAGTGGACGTCCCATGTCGTCGGGAGTATCAATCCTAGGCCGGTGGGCGGTGGCGCATGCCTTGACCCAGAGGGTCGCCTCATCTCTAATTCTCGCCGTGAGCTGGGAAATGGAGGGCTGCGGGTCGTCGAACACATAGGCGTTCCGTTGCTTCTAGATCATGCAGGTCGTCAGGTGAGTCACCGAGGCAGGCCTTTTTGCATTGGCCGTGGCGTCTCTTGCTTGGCCTGCAACCACCAGTCTTTGAGGCTGAAGTTCTGGACCGATTTGGGCGACCGGCAGGTCAGGCGAAGCCAGGAGAGAGTATTGTGCCAAATTTGCCGAGTAAAAGGGCAGGTGACCAGCAGGTGGTGCATTGTTTCCGGCTCCTGGTCACACTGGACGCAATGTGGGTTGTGCTGGAGTCCACGGCGATGCAGCCTGTCGGTAGCCCAGCATTTGTCCTGGTTAGCAAGCCACATGAAAAACTTGACTCGCAGCGGTGCCCAGCTTTTTTCGATCAATTTCCACGCGTCGTAGCTGGATGAGCCCTGGAAGGAAGCCAAGTAGCTGTAGCGCGCGGATTAGACACCGTCCGGGCACCACTTCCAGATAAGCTGGTCGGGGCGGCTGTAGAGGATAGTGCTTTCGTTGTCCTGCCACAGCATCAGGTACTGCCCAATTTCGTGGATGCCGAGGTTGCCAGCGATGTCTCGTGCCCAGTTGTGGTTGCCTTCCGCGATGGATCAAAGCTTTCGCCAGCGCTTGGGGATGCAGGCGTGCAACTGGGGTCCAATCTCACGAACGAAACTGTCATTGATCCAGCGGTCCTCCCAGAATTTCCTCGTCCTTCCATCGCCAACGATCATCCATGTGGAGGCGAAGAACAGGGCCTGCTCCTTCGTGGAAAACTGGAGGTTAAGGCCTTGTTGTACCAAAGCCAGCGGAGCCACAAGGCAAGGCCTGTGCGCTCAATGTCCTGGACGTCGAGATCCTAGCGATGGTGCCCGGCTAAGATAAGCCATGTGGCATGGTCGTTTGCAGTTGACGGCTTTGGTGACCTCACAACAATGTTCAAATTTGCCACTCTAGTGGTCCACATGTTTGGCAAAGAGTACTTCAGAGAGCTGAATGTCGTGGACACAACCAAGCTTTTGGCACTTGAAGAATTAAGAGGGTTTCTTAGTATGCTCAATTGCATGAGCTAGGAATTGCAGAACTGTTGGTAGGTTTGCAAGGGCAATACTAAGATCATGCCGGAGAGCCCATGATCATGCTAGAAGCAGTGCCATCACATGACCCGTGGATTTGCTACTCTTTCTTTGGCATGTTAGGGTCTCACAACGATATATCTTCGTTATTTGCAAAACTTTGTCATGGGTAGCCTTCAGAGTGCAACTATACCATCAATGGGCATAACTACACCAAGGGGTCATACTTGCCGATAGTATCTATCCTCAGCGGGTGATGACTGTGAAGACTACCTCCGAGCCACAAGGTAATACGAAAATTCACTTTGCCCAAATGCAAGAAGGTTCTAGGAAGACTATGGAGAGGTCATTCGAAGTGCTCCAATCTTGTTGGGCTATTGTTCGTGGACCTGCAAATATGTGGGATCCCGATACATGGTCAGTGCGTGATCATGGAAAATATAATTGTGGAGGATGAGGTTGATGGTTTCTGTAATGTTAATTTTGAAAACCATGGCCCACACGATCCACTTCCTAGAACAAGAGGCAAACTAGGTTGCACATTTTCTTGAGATGCATCGGCAGTTTCCAGATTGAGAAGTGCATCAAAAACACCTAAATGATCTTGTGGAGCATTTGTGGATACAACATGGAAACCAATAGATTGGTTTTATCCTTTGAATTTTTTATGTTTGAACTATGTCCTCTAAATAGTATTTATGTTTTTAAGTATGTATGCATTTCTAAATTTGTACTATGTATTTACATGTTTAAACTATGTGTTTCAAGTGTTCAAGTTTGGTTGAAAAAAAAATTGTGCAAAAATGCAGACCAGACAAATGGAGGAGGCTGGACGGGGATGCCATTCGGCGTTGGTTTTTCACGGACAAATGAGCCGTGTCTGCGGACATGAAATATGCGGATGTCATTTGATGTTTGCCCTTGGAGGTTCCCTTATCTCTTAAACTCATACTCCAATACATTGTTTAGTGTCTTCTTTCTTTCTTTCGAAAGTTAAACTTATCTATATTTGACCAAGTTTGTTGAGAAAAATATTGATTACATCTACAATACAAAATCTTGTATAATCAGATAAATCATTCAATGAGATTTCATATTTTATTGGTGTTATAGGTATTTTTTGATATATTTATTAATAAACTTGGACAATAGAGAAACATTTAACTCCAAAAAAAGTTGATACACCTTATTGAAAGGACGTGAATGTCGTCTAGAGGGGAGGGGGTGAATAGGCGGTTTGAAAACAATTACGGTTTAGGCTAGAACAAATGCGGAACAAAACTAGTGTTTAATTTGTCAAGCACAAAACCTAAATATATTAGGCTCAACTATGTGCACCTGCAACTTATGCGAAGCAAGATTAACAACTATGTGATAGCAAGATATATAACATGAATCACTATGGCTATCACAAAGTAAGAGCATAAGTAAAGGGCCCGGGTAAGAGATAACCGAGGCACTCGGAGACGGTGATGTATCCCGAATTTCACACCCTAGCAGATGCTAATCTCCATATTAGAGAGGTGTGGAGGTACAATGCTCCCCCAAATGCCACTAGAGCCACCATATTATCCTCACACCCTCGCATAATGCAAGGTGTCGTGAATCCACTAAACCCTTGAGGGCGGCCACCGTACCCGTACAATTGGCGACCCTTGGGGGCGGTCGTCAAACCCGTACAAATCGCTCGGGGCTATCTCCACAACACCTGAAGTTTTACACCACAATGATTGAGCTTTGTGACACCACCAACCGTCTAGGGCGCCGAAGCATCCAAGAGGCACAAGCTCTAGGGTGCCAAACATCGAAGAGTAATAAGCTCCTCAACTTTCACTTCCACGTATCACTGTAGAGAACTCAAACCGATGAAATAAATCAATGGCAAAAACACACGAAGTGCTCAAGTCCCTCACTCTCAAATCCCACCAAAGCAATGAAAGCTATGGAGGAATATGAGAGAAGAACAAGGATAACACAAAAGAACTCTAACAACTACATCCACAAGGTTCCCCTCACTAAGAGGAGATATGGATTGGTGGAGAATGTAGATCTAGATCTCCTCTCTCTTTTCTCTCAAAAATATGCAAGAATCGTGGGAGGAATAGAGTGAAAGCAAGCTCTAAGTGGTCAATAATGGTGGGGAAAAACTTGCTCAAAATTCATTGGGGCTATTGGGGAAGAAGACCCCCTTAAATAGTGGGAAGAGAATCCAACCATTATGTTCTGGAAATGCTCAAGCGGTACTACCACTAAATATGGGAGTGTCATATACCACGGAGGGCCAACATGGAACTGGCGCGAGAGTACTACCGACACAAATACGCGGTACTACCGCAAATTCGCCAGTGGGTAACAGAGACTCCCACGGTAGTACATGCGACACAACGACGGAAGTACCGCTAGGAGCAAGCGGTACTACCGCGAATTACCAGAGGTCAATAAAGACCCTCATGGTAGTACTCACGGCACACCATCGGAACTGCCGCACGAGCGGTACTACCGCGAAATACCAGAGGGCAACAGAGAACCTCCTTAGCAGACGCGGTACAACTACGAAATATCGCACAAGCGGTACTACCGCCACTACAAAAAAAGACATATCCGTGACATTTTGGGCCGAACAAATTTTTTTTCTATCATACTTATGACACTTCTATGACGATAATTGTGACAAAACCCGATATCATCATAGTTGTGGTGGGATCCTACTTTTATGACAAAAAATCATGACAGAAAATGGGCTTTTCATCCTGGGTGGGCCGGAGACGCAGCTGCATGACATTCTTTGGGCCGTCCATGACGGAAAAAACCGTGGTAGAAGTGAGGGCGAGGAAAATATCGGGGTGTTCCCGGTTATGGTGGGTGGTCAGGGGCGAGCGATGCACGGAGGTTTGCGCGTTTCTCTCGTACACGCACGCGCATGGGTGCGAGGCGTTGGGCTCTAACTGAACCCGAGCGAGGCGTTCGCCTACTGAACCCGAGCGATTGCACTGCAGGCTACGCGTTACTGAACCCGAACGGTCGATCGATGGCTGTTAACTGAACCCGATCGAGCGATTCCTTCGCTACTGCTGCTAACTGAAGCCGATCGATGCTGCCTCAGGATGAACAGTGAGTGTTGTTGGGGGGCGGGGGTGGATGAATAGTTCTTGATGGGGGCTTGGATGAACAGGACCCCGTGGTAGTAGAGGCCGTTGCCGCTGGATGAACAGGACCCCGATCGAGCCGGTTGGGGGTGGATGAACAGGACCCCATGGAGGGCTGGATGAAGAGGACCCCGTGGAGGGCTGGTTGAACAGTAGCCGGCGGAGGGCTGGATGAACAGTAGCCCGTGGAGGGGTGTTTGAACAGGACCCCGAGGAGAGGGCTGGTTGAACAGTAGCCGGCGGAGGAGCGCGCGGTGGAGGCTGGATGAACAGGAGCCCGTGGATGAACAGTCGCAGGTGGAGGCTGGAGGAGGTCGACGGTGGATGAACAGTAGCCCGTGGAGGCTAGAGGAGGTTGACGGTGGAGATGAACAGTATCCCGTGGAGTCCCGTTTTGCGGTACGTCACACCCCTCCCGATGAACAGGACCCCCGTTTCGACCGTAGCGCTCCAACACAAGTCCGTTTCCTCCGTTTTGCGGTACGCCATACCCCTCCCGATCAACAGGACCCCGTCGACCGTAGGAGGTCCAACAGAAGTCTGTTTCCTCCGTTTTGCGATACGCCAGACCCCTCCGATGAACAGGATCCCGTTTCGACCATGGCCGGTCGAACACAAGGTCGTTTCCTCCGTTCTGCGGTACGCCATGCCTCGTTTTCATCGGCTGTTCCGTCCAAGCCAGTTGACTCCCATGCGTTTCGTTGCCTCTCGATGAACACGACGCATTCCGTTGCCTCCCCATGAACATGACGACGACGCAGTTTCTCCATTCCGACCCAGCCATGTACACGAGCCCTGGCCGTACGTATGCGCGACTAGGCGTTCGAGACCCCGCTGTACGTACGTGGTCATATTTTCTTTCTTGCACCTTGGTCGTTGTACATACGTGTACATGCGACGTGCGCACCTCTACTACGACACGTGTGTGCCTCTACTACGACATGTGCGCACCTCTACATCGACTACGTACATGTTCGCGACCAGAATGACAACGCTACGTACGCTTCGACCAGGCGGGTCCCGACTGTCGGGTACTTCCTTGCGTGCGAAGATGTAGCTGGTGGGTCCCAGCAGTCAGAGGGGCGAATCGTTTTTTTGCCCGGACGCACTTCCATGCGTGCGAATATGTAGCTGGTGGGTCCCAGCAGTCAGGGGGAAACATGTTTTTCACGAAATACGGTGGCACGTCCGGTGGGTCCCTGCTGTCAGGTGGAGTAATAATTAGGACAACACTAACGCCCACACGTGTGGTGGGAGCCAAACCCGTCCACACGCCCTATAACACACAGACTATGCCATGTCACCGCATGCATGCATGTGGGAATCTTTTTTGATTTTCAATTTACAAAATGTTTTATCTCTTAAATGAAAAATCTGATTGAAGATCCGTTTTCACCATTAAATCCCTCGCGACGAGATCTTCGAAACTAGATGTCATATCAATATATTTCGACGAATTTTTTTTGGGTTAAAAGTTGCCATGTCTATTGCACATGAATTGCCATGATGTTTACACTGAAGTTGCCATGATATGTTTCAACTATTTTCTTCTACATTTAAAAGTAAATTTTAACATATTATAAAACGGAGAATTAAGAAACTAGACTTGCCATGCACCATTAAACAAAATTGCCATGATACATGCACTTAAAATTGTCATGGTTCATAAAAAAATATTTTTATGGTCAAAGTACTGGAATTGCCATCATCAAAAAACTAAAATTGCCATGCTCTACAAACTAAAATTGTCACATGGCAACTTTAGTTTAAGCACTATGGCAACTACAGTGTAAATATCATGGCAACTTTTGGGCAAAAAATATTTCGTCGAAACATATCAACATGGGGTCTAGTTTTGAAGATCTCGTCGAGACGGATTTAATGGTGAAAACGGATTTTTAATTAGGAGATAAAATATTTTTAAGCCAAAAACCAAAAAGATTTCTGCTGAAGTCATCTGTTCATACGTGGCAAAATGAGTGGTGATGGAGGCGTGTGGGCGATGTGCAAACGCCCACACGTGTGGGCGTTAGTTTTTCTGAATAATTATTGTGCGCGTAATAAGGAGGCACTTCCTTGCGGCTGCCGTGGACCCAACTATCAGCCTCTCCACGTACAGTACTCTTTCGATGGAAGTTGGTCGTTGACCACATTGACCACGCCGTGCCGAGAGCACCACGGCGATGGACGACAGCGAGGCCTAGGAAGGGGACGACGCGGAGCCGGGGAAGACATGGCAGTGGATGCCCACGCGGAGAGGAGTACGAGGGTTCACTGGTTCGGCTGCGGTGTGAGGCTGCCATCGCCGCAGAATAACAGGGGGTGCGGGTGAGTGGAGGGATGGCCTGGCCAGCGGTGGGAGTAGTAGGGGGCGGTGAGGCCTCCGCGGCAGCACAGCCGGCCACGGGAGGCAGGAGCAGGCGGCACGACCGGCGCTGCTTTGGGCGGCTGGAGCAAGAAGACCAGAGGTTGAAGAAACACTACGGTCGTTGGATGGACATCGTACGATCACTGGAGTCGTTCATATTGACTAAGTTGACAAAGCCCTCCGTCCCCGTCAACTTAGTAGGCCCACAGTCAGCCTCCCACTATACTAGGTCCCAGCTAGCAGGGGGAGTATTCATTTTTGTGTGCGTAATAAGGAGGCACTTCCTTGTGTGCGAAGATATAGCTGGTGGGTCCGACCTGTCAGCGGGGGGGGGGGGGGGGGGGGACATTTTTTCACAAAATACAGAGGCCCTTCCGGTGGGTCCTAGATGTCAGGTGGAGGAATAATTATTTTACGCGTAATAAGGAGGCATTTCCTTGCGTGCGGCCGTGGACCCAGCTGTTAGCCTCTTCACGCACAGTCTACTTCCGATGGTGTCGTTCGTTGACCATGTTGACCACTCCGCGCCGAGCGCATCCAAGGTGGTGGACGACGGCGAGGCCCCGGACAACAACGAGCCGGAGATGGGAAGACGCGGGAGTAGAGTCGCAGACGGAGAGGTGTACGAGGGTTAACTGGTTCTGGTGCGGTGTGGTTCGACAGTCGGTGGAGAAGAACATGAGGTGTAGAGGGATGGAGGGATGGCCTGGCCAACGGTGGAGTAGCACTTCACAGCGAAGCGTGCTAAGCAGAGCTGCTAGCAGCAGGAGGCGGGAGCAGGTGGTCCCGGCGGCGCTGGAGGAAGAAGACGAGAGATTGAAGATGGATGCTGGTCGTTGGATGTAAATCCAACGACTAACGATATCAGAATCATTTGTTGACTAAGTTAACAATGACTTGCGTTGGCTTCGACCTATTGGCCCACATTTCAGCCTCCAAAAATGTGGCACGTATTCAACCCATTTTTTCAGAATTTACAGTCTTTTTTTGCGGGGTAGAATTTACAGTCAATTTGATCTTTTTTTAGAATTATAGTCCATTAGCTGGGCTGGATGAACAAATAATGTAGCGTTCATGCAGTCCATTTATTTTTTTCCTAAAAAATTACAGGCGATTTGCACTTTCTCGAAATACACGATTTGCTGGGCTGATTTTAATTATAATGTTGGGTTGGGCGCAACAATGTTATCACAAAATAAACAGGGGCTGAGCATTTTGTTATAAATATATTTAAATAATAAGTGATTTATTATTACATTGGTCCTTAAATCTTACCGAGCTTTTGTACACAATCACCAGGATTTTCGTTGCCAAAAAAATCCAGGATTTTATTGTTAAGAAATTATTTTTATAAGTTAATAAGATGTGAGATATTGTTTTCTTACATATGTGAGTATCTGTTAAATATATGATGACAATAACAATAATATATAATAACATATAAGATAATTTAAATATATATAATATAGTTAGAAGGGAAACATAAGTTGGACCAGGCGTTCCTATTCTTATATAGAAAAATAGAACATACCTCTGCGTTTCTTCAAAAAAGTACATAAATTGGGCTGTCGATGTTTCAGGAAAAATAAAACCTCGGATGGGAGGTCCATAGGCCGGTTGATACATGACGGCCCTCAAAAAATACAAACCGGCATGTCGTGGGATGCGCCTGTTAAAAAAGAAAGCCTAGACGGGGCAACCTAAAACCCACTGATACTTGCTGCCCCAGTGATAATAAATTATACCTGCCAGCTCCCTGGCTTTGTTGTGAATTTATCTCCTATAGAAACTACGTTGAAGCACCTAAAAAATGTAACTATGTTGACAAACCCATGGGCCCCAACATCAGTATAGCATTAGGAGGAAGTATTTTTTCGATGAGGCACTTGCTTGCGTACGGCCATAGACTTGGTGGGTCCCGACTGTCCACCTCTCCACGCACAGTCCTCTCCAAATTCCTCTCGTTTGTTCAGCATGTTCACAACGGCAGACAGCGGCGCCGCGGCGAGCGCATAAAGGCGCAGCAGGAGATCCGACCACCTGAGGAAGTGCCTTATTAGTAACGAAAGTACTGAACTAGCCTAGTGGCCAAGTGACACTACCCGACAGTTGTTCCGCCCGGGTTCGATTCCACCTGATGCAGGGAAAATATCTCCAATTTTTTTGCCTCTGCCTTTATTGACATGTGGGTCCCCATTGTCATCTACGCACACCACGTCCAACACTTTCCAAAACTTCATCCCTCGTTTTCTCTGTTTTTCGCACACTCGATATTGTGTGGGCATTTTGAAAATAGCATATCTTTTTGACTGTGCATCATATGAAGAAGTGCTATGCATGAATGTTGATCGGCATGATCTTAACTGGCTGGTAGTTCCATTTTTGACCATGAATAAAACTTCCAACATGATGTTAACACTGTTTGAAAAGGCCGTGTTAATATAAATGCTCTGCCTCTCAAAGTTGCAGTTTCTTATCTGAAACAGAACTTGCAGTTTCTTATCTGAAACTGAAACTTGCAGTTTCTTCTCTGAGAATCACATTGTCTGCACTTTTATACTCCTATGAAACTACATTTTTTTAAGTGCTAAAGATAGATCTCTAGAATTCATTAAATACTTCATATGCTCAATACTGCAAATCTGAAATTCAAAAGACATTCATATCTAAAAGTACTCTCAAAATACACAACACAAAACACAATTCACAACCTGCAAATACTGACAACCCTAAGCTCCTCCTGACAATTCACAACCTGCCCGACTATTGGGCTGGGGAGGGGCAGTCCCCTCCTATTCTTTGGCGGTAGACAGCCACCCTGTGAGACGATGTGAACGATGAGGGAGAGGATGGCGGGGAAGCGTCGTTGGGCCAACTGCTTTTCTCCTCTTGCAGTTGGGTTCGGTCGACGAAGACTCCACCGGCTCGCTCTGGCATGACACCCTCACAAACGGTACCCCGTAGATGCTTGATCCTTCAATCTCTGGTGGATGCTCCATCTGGGATCGATACTCCCACCACCGCTCCCTCATGATCGGATTCGGTGAATCTGTTTGGTCCATGGCCCAGAGGAGCAGCTCTATGTACTCCCGCGCGACTCCCTCCGGGAGTATCGCCGCCTTTTCGCTCTGTTGCAGATATTTGGCCATGGATGTCGCCGTCGCCGCTAGTTGGTCCTTGTTGTCAAACCAAGACTGTATCTCCAACATCCTAGCTAGCTTCACAGGGTCGCCGTTTGCGATCCTCACGTATCGGTTATACTCCTCCGTCGATCTACTTCTCCACAGCACCTTCACTCGCCAGCGGTGGTTTTTGAATGGAAGAGGAGAGGAGCAGCACTGGTTTTGGATTAGAACGGGAGAGGAGCGACGCTGGTTTTGGATTGCAACAGGAGAGGAGGGGCGGTGGTTTTGAAATGGAAGAGGAGAGGAGCAGCGCTGGATTTAGATTGGAACAGGAGAGGAGCGGCAGTGGTTTAACAGGAGAAGAGCGGAAGAGCGGCGCTGGTCTTGGAAGTATTTTTTTGTTTTGCGTATTTTGGGTCAAAGTTTGACCACGTACTGTATTTGACAAGCAAAATGTCAATGCATGTCACCAAAAATTGTATCGTTTGGTTCGTATCTGAATGTACTTTCAAATTATATTATTTTTGCAACGTATAAAGTATATTTTATTTGCGAAAATCATGGTCAATTATGACCCAGAATAAAAGGGAGACTAGTTAATGTGGGGTCGCTTTCTTAATTGAAGGGTAAATTGATTTTGATTTTGATCCGGTCATAGCGCGCCGGCCCTCTCGTCCAATCCTAAATCGCTGCCGCACGCTCCTCTCCCTCTTCTCCATTGCAAAACCACATCCCCTCCTCTCCATCATCTCCATTCCAAAACCACCATCTCGCCTCTCCCTCTTCTCCATTATAAAACCACCTCCTCTCCTCTCCATCATCTTCATTCCAAAACCACCGTCTCGCCTCTCCCTCTTCTCTATCGCAAGACCACCATCTCTCCTCCCATCTTCCAAAGCTAGCAATGGACCACTCAGAAGGACATCTATGGAGAGGATGCAGCAGCGAATCAGGAAGATCGCCGGCGGCGACCAGGCAAAGTTAGCCAGGTTGAAGGAGATCCTTACTTGGTTTGACAATGAGTGGGAGATTTCGAGGACGGTGAGGGCTATGTGGCAATGTATGCGAAAGAGCGAGACGACGGCGATGAGGGTGACGATGTACTCCTCGGCAGCAGTCACGCCGCAGTCCTTCGAGTTCATCGAGTATCTCCTCTGGGTGACGGAGCCACATGAGTATTCGTTCTCCCACCGCAAGAGGAGGCCGGATGGCGCGACGTTGCTTCCCCGCCATTCTCCACGGTTCCCTCGACGCTTGCCTCGTTTCAACGGCGGCGGTAGGGTGTAAGGTAAGCTTCGCACTAACCTAATCTTCCATCTGCTCATGCTTACAATCAGTGTGACAGCTAATGAAAATCATGCTTACAATCAGTCTCCGAGTACTACGCCAATCACCCTAAAATAGCTCTGGACCTTTGGGTCAAAGTTTTGACACTGTGTAGAAATAAAGAAAAACAGATTGGTGCTTCTTTCAGAAAAGAGTACTCCCTAGAAAACTGCCAATATAAGCTACTAGTATTTGGTTAGAGGATTTGCTGCCGAGAAAGATCCATCCACAGAGAGCGCCACACACCCACTGGTGGTGGTGGATACCAATGCATGCATCGAGCATGGTTCGTGTCGGTAATTTTTACTTGGCACACCTTGCACTCTACATATATGCCGATTCCATCCATACATTTGTGCAGTTCCACCAAAATGTAGCTGAATAACCCTGTTTGCACAGATAATGAAAAAGCGTGATTACATTATAGTGGCACTAGTTGATGAAACATACACTAATAAATAGAAGAAAATATTGCGATAGTATCATAGTATGCCATGCTGTGAGGGCGAGATGGGCCCTGCGACGCTTCATACGGTATGCCTCATACTGGAAATCGTCCCAAGTCTCCCCGATACACCTTTTGCCAGTGATGAACATCAGTGTATAGCGGTAGTACAAGGAGGGGCCTTGAGACATTCAAATCTCTATTTTTGTGCAGATCAACTAAAATTAAGCACCCAGTTTGTAGAAACGCTTAAACATTAACAATGGGACTAGTTGATGAAACATACACTAACAAAGAGAAGCACTTTCTTTATCTACATTGGAAATGAAATGATAGAGAGGACACCCGCTCTATTTTAACTATATTATGACTTCATTTTATCAGTGACACTAGGGTCGAGCAGGTGGCAAACAAGGTGTACCGTGCATCGCAAGGATGGAGGCCGGGGGTGCTTAGACTGGGATGCTGAAGCTGGCTCTTTCAGTCCCTATCTTCCCCCCTGATGTTTCTGTGGTAGCATTTATGTTGTAATCCAAACTTGGTCGAGCTGGTGCTGCGTCTCCCTACCTGCCTAGCTAGCTTATGTGGCAAACTTGTCTCCTGCTAGTACTCAGTCCGTTCTAGTAGTAGTTGCATAACTGCCCATTTACACCGAGATGTTGTCGGATAATGGTTCTCTATGGTTGGGTTTCTTTAATGAAATTGGAGGAAACCCTGTGACGCCCCCGATTTGACCGTACACTAATCATGCACACAAATGTGTACGATCAAGACCAGGGACTCACGGGAAGATATCACAACACAACTCTAAAACATAAATAAGTCATACAAGCATCATAATACAAGCCAGGGGCCTCGAGGGCTCGAATACAAGTGCTCGATCATAGACGAGTCAGCGGAAGCAATAATATCTGGGTACAGACATAAGTTAAACAAGTTTGCCTTAAGAAGGCTAGCACAAAAGTAGCAACGATCGAAGAGGCAAGGCCTCCTGCCTGGGACCTCCTAACTACTCCTCGAAGCCGAACTCCATGTAGCATCATCCTCGGGATCTCTAGCTCCTGAACTCCAGCATCTGGTTGCGACAATCAGGTATAGAAAGGGGAAAAGAGGGAGAAAAGCAACCATGAGTACTCATCCAAAGTACTCGCAAGCAAGGAGCTACACTACATATGCATGGGTATATGTGTAAAGGGCCATATCAGTGGACTAAACTGCAGAATGCCAGAATATGAGGGGGATAGCTAGTCCTGTCGAAGACTACGCTTCTGGCCATCTCCATCTTGCAGCATGTAGAAGAGAGTAGATTGAAGTCCTCCAAGTAGTATCGCATAGCATAATCCTACCCGGCGATCCCCTCCTCGTCGCCCTGTTAGAGAGCGATCACCGGGTTGTATCTGGCACTTGGAAGGGTGTATTTTATTCAGTATCCAGTTCTAGTTGTCATAAGGTCAAGGTACAACTCCGGGTCGTCCTTTTACCGAGGGACACGGCTATTCGAATAGATAAACTTCCCTGCAGGGGTGCACCACATAACCCAACACGCTCGATCCCATTTGGCCGGACACACTTTCCTGGGTCATGCCCGGCCTCGTAAGATCAACACGTCGCAGCCCCACCTAGGCTCAACAGAGAGGTCAGCACGCCGGTCTAACCCTATGCGCGCAGGGGTCTGGGCCCATCGCCCTATGCACACCTGCACGTTGCGTACGCGGCCGGAAGCAGACCTAGCCCCCTTAATACAAGCGCGAGCTTACGGTCCAATGCGGCGCGCGCCACTCAGTCGCTGACGTCAAAAGAGCTTCGCCTGATACCACGACGCCGGGATACCCATAACTACTCCCACGTAGATGGTTAGTGCGTATAGACCAAATGGCCAGACTCAGATCAAATACCTAGAACTCGTTAAGCGTGTTGTTTATCCGCGAACGCCGACCAGGGCCAGGCCCACCTCTCACCTAGGCGGTCTCAACCTGCCTTGTCGCTCCGCCATAAAGTAACAGTCGGGGGCTGTCAAGAACCCAGGCCCACCTCTACCGGGGTGGAGCCACCTGTCCTCTCAACCCCCTCATCAGAATCACTTGCGGGTACTCAACGAGCCGACCCGACTTTAGTCACCACACGTGTCATGTATATAAGGTATATAATATATACCCGTGATCACCTCCCGAAGTGATCACGGCCCAGTAGTATAGCATGGCAGACGGACAAGAGTGTAGGGCCACTGATGGAACACTAGCATCCTATACTAAGCAGTAGGATAGCAGGTAAGGGTAACAACTATAGTAACAATGACAGGCTATGCATCAGGATAGGATTAACGGAAAGCAGTAACATGCTATACTACTCTAATGCAAGCAGTATAGAGAAGAATAGGCGATATCTGGTGATCAAGGGGGGGGGGGCTTGCCTGGTTGCTCTGGCAAGTAGGAGGGGTCGTCAACTCCGTAGTCGAACTGGGCAGCAGCAGTGTCGGTCTCGTAGTCTACCGGAGAGAAGAGGGGGAAGAAACAGTAAATACAATGCAAACATAAGCATGACGATGCGTGACATGACAATGAGCAGTGCTAGGTGTGTCCTAACGCGACGGTAGCTGGTACCGGCGAAGGGGGGAAACATCCGGGAGGTATTCCCGATGTTTTGCGTTTTCGGACAGACGGACCGGAGGGGGAAAGTTGCTAGTTCGATAGGTTAGGGAGGTGTGGTGAACGAACGGACTGCGTATTCGGATTCGTCTCGTCGTTCTGAGCAACTTTCATGTAGAAAACATTTTCATCCGAGTTACAGTTTAAAAGATATGAATTTTCGAAGATTATTTGAATTTCTGGAATTATTTGAATTTAGCAAAAATGAATTATGACGTCAGCATGAGGTAATGCTGACGACAGCAGGTCAACAGGTCCGCTGGCCAATCAAACCAGACAGGTGGGTCTAGTGGGACCCACATGTCAGCCTCTGTTAGTCTAACAGTAATTTAAACTAAACTAACAGTCTAATTAGAGGGGTGGGCCCCATATGTCAGTGAGTGATTAGTTAATCTAATTATTTTTATTTATAAAACAATTGTTAGACTAATTAACAGAAGGGGGGGCCAGCATGTCAGTGGCTGGGGGCCGCCCAGTCAGCTCGTTGACCACGGTCAACAAGTCAAGGGGGGGACCTGGGTCCACCAGTCAGTGGCCCAGACGGTGCCACGCGGGTGCCACGTCGGTGACGTCGCCGGAATCACGCCGGCGACCATTCCAGCGGCGGAAGTTCGCCGGAGTTGCTCGGATTTCCAGCACAGGGCACCATTCCGTGCGTTTTCGGAGGCGTTCGAACGAGTAGATCGTCCCGCGTCGATCTAGAGTGATCCCAGGAGCGGGGGTGGCCGGAGTGGAGCTCAACGACGACCGCGGGCGCCGCCGGACTACGGGCATCTCCGAAACCATGCCACGGGCTGCGTTCTAGCTAACAAACGACGCTAGCGGGCTCTACGGACCTCCGGCAACTCGACGGAGGCCACCGCTTGGCTCGGAGATGGACGGGGTGAGCGCAACGAGCTCGCGGACGAGGCCGCCTGCGGCAATGGCGACGGCGGCACCGCGAGCCTTCTACGGTGTATGAGGAGGAACCAGAGGAAGGAGGAGGGGGTGGAGGCTTACGGCGCGGCACACGGAGGCCCTCGAGTGAACGGGAGCGCAGAGGGGAGGCGGGATGAATCGCGGCGGGCGGCGGCGACCGAGGTTGGGGAAAAGCTTGACCCGGCCGCTGCAGGGCACCCCAGCTCGTCCTGAAGCGCGGGGTCGACGAGGACGACGTAGAGGGAGCTCGGGGACATCGGCGGCTTGACGAACGGTGGTCGGGGCCACGCCTACGAGGCTTCGGCGGCGATCTCGCTCGGGCGAGGGGAGGGCCAGAGAGAGAGAGAGCGGCCGAGATGGAGAGGGGAGTTGGTGGAGGTAGGTGGGGAGGAGGCCGAGGCGTCGAGGGGAGGGGTCAGTGGAGGCGGGGGCGCTGGTGATCTTATCCCCTCCTCGACGCCGGCGAGGGGGGTCCGGCGGGGACGCGCGCCTGTTCCGACCCTGGTCGGGGGAACAGGGAAGGGGAGAGAGCGACCGGGGGGAACGGGCCGGTTCGGCGGATGGGCCAGGTGGGCTGGCCTGGCTGCGAGCTGGGCCGTCTGGTCCAGGGGGGGTCATTTTCTTTTCCTTTTGTTTTACTTTGTCTTATTTTTCCTTTTCTGTTTTGGCTAATTGTCTTGGCACCAAGTGAGTTTTGTAAAATATGATAGCTGGCCCACAAATCACAGCACAATATACCTTACCACTAAAAACTAGTTTGGGGTAAATATCATTTCATATTTATTTTGTATTAATAAAAAGGTTATTAATTAATGTTTTCAGCCACTGTTTGAGGATGTTTAAGTCACCTATCAAATTTCAATAATGTTCTTTACTATTTTATCATAGCCTCTGATTTATCTACTATTTATTGAACATTTTAGTTTTAGTATTTGAAAACTTTTATTGTTTGCTTGATTTTGAACTTTGAATTTTGATCCGGTTTTGAACTAACGCGAGATTATCAACACTAACAGAGGTGACGTGTCATCACTAGCGTAGGTTTACTGTAGTATAATTATCCGGGCGTCACAATTCTCCTCCACTACAAGAAATCTCGTCCCGAGATTTAAGAGGGAAGTAAGGGGGAAGGTTCGGGTTACGAGATTCTAGGGAGTGTTCTTGGTCTTGGTTGTCCTTCTCGAAGAGGTTGATCCATTACATTGATGTCTTCATTCTGCTGTTTCAGGTCATCATGATAAAGTTGTCGTCCTTTCTTCGGGAACTCCCTCGTACTTATGACAGAGTAAGGGGGGTATTCCAGAAGAACGGACCTCTGCAAGGTTTACTATCTGGTCAATATCATCGGGGAAGGTGGCGGAAAGTAACTCTCGAACTAAATCTTAAGAAAAGCCGAGAGCAAGTAAGGAAGTACCATGAGAAGTTTCAAACGGGTAGGCAATCGTTCGAAGCCTGAAACAAAGTGTGAAAGGGATTCAAAGCAATCGGAATAAGCATTATGTCTGATGCCAGTATAGATCAGTAGGTCGGTGGTCCGTGAATTACATACGAGGCCACGCGCGATGAATAAATTTGGGAACAGGGGGTACACAGGAGAGTCAGGTTTCGATCCTGTGGAACTGTGGGTTATGGGCCCACCATGTGGGTTAAAAGTAGGACGGGCGGTGACATCTTGCACGATCATGATAGCAAGGCATGGCAGAGGGTAGCCTGTCAGTTATATGTCAGCAACATCGTCGGTACCAAGGGCGAGGGACGAAGAGAACCATTTTCCTGCTCGTTGAAACGAGGCGGACCATTAGGCAAAGTTCTCGTCCATCGGTGGTTACCGAAATGTCACCAACAATAATAACAGGGTCTTACTGACAGAGTTGTACACCGAGGTGTTTACATAAGCAGGAGAATATTACTGCTTAGATCATATAGTTCACCAGAAAGGTTAAACCACACAATGGAAAGGAAAATATGATTATCAAATTAAACAGAAGAATGGAAAGGAAAATGTGTTTAAACACATATTTCAAGGTTATATCCTCCCCAAGGACAAGCTGAGCATGATATTCATGACAGGATATAATGTAGAAAACTCTTTAGGTAGGGGAGAGAAATTTCATGACATTACCCATACAACGGTGTTTGGATAATTGAGCAGGAAACATTTAGCATTGGGCTTCAAATGTTCCTGTTGAAAATCGGAGTACCATAGACATGCTTCGAGATAGCATTGACATGGTCAACAGGGGAAGATCAGACCTTGGAAACAAAAAGGATCCATCAGGAACAACTTATAGAATAAGTCTTACAATTTCCTCATGGAAGAATAGCTAACCTTGCTAAAAGGGAAAACTTATAACAATAGGTCCTCCCGCCAGGTGTGCTGGGTATCATCACCTTACCGGGTCATAAATAGGCCAATGTTATAACTCTTGGAAATATGTTCCAACCATCATATCTGACCGAGATTCAGATCTGATTGGTGTCAGGATAACTCAGACTCAGGATGCCTGAGAAGAAAGGTGCAACACAAATTGTCGAAACGACATCGGAGATTCTCGGGAGATGAACTATGGAAGCGAGTTCCGGACAAGGGTTCATCATTACATCAAGGAGAGGTGAGGAGGTGACTGATTGACTCAGCGACAATCCATTGAGATTTCCAAAAGATGGATTTCCATCCCTATGTGAACAAGGAGATAACATTAGCTAGATCGAATGACTTAATGATGTATGCTCGAGGAAAACATACACAGTTAAACATTGGTTGAAATGTGCACCCGAAATATGGGCTAGGTAGCACAATCAATGTCCGAATGATGATTCATTAAGCCATAGGCGTAGAATGAAACTATAGACCAATAACTTCAAAGCAATAGGGTTGCTAGAAGTTTAGAATTTACACATCACAGACCATTGGTCGGTATTCCTTTTAGAAACAACACGGGGACCAAGAAAGAATGGTGATGGGGAGAAGTATCACTGTACCAAGATGTCATACGAGGTGGTGAAATTCTTACGACATACTTGACATAAAAGATGGTAATACTCCAAGGTAGAACATATCATAAGCTAGATAGCAAGGAAATCAAGGTACAACACAAAACACGAACAAGTTTGTGTTGAATGGAAGGCGATAAAATGGTCGATGATAAAACAAATCATCGAGGGCAAGGATGGTATTTCTCATCCAGAACTCGATAGATATTTGGAAGAGCTCAGAATGTTGATGATGTTGACGACACATTTGTAGCGAGAATTTATGAAGAGGTAATCGATCGGCGATGACATCAAGTCAAAGGAATGATGAAGCGAAAAGTTATTGGAACCAGGGGTACGACACAAACTCGAAATCAAGCTTGCTGTTCAAGGCGAAATGATATGACGAGGAAAATCGACGTAAGCTTAGCTCAGCGTCGAAGGTGGTGCTCCGGGAATAAAGACCAGGTAGCACAGTTAAAGTCGGCACGATAATAACATAGCTGAGCAGGCTAGGGATGACGTGATCAAGTACGAACTCGTAAACAAAGGAGATTATTAAGAGTTGTTTAATCATGATGCGGACTCGATTCAGTTATCGATGTCCTTGAGTGTTTAATAACTCGGAGCCCGTGAAAAATTGGAATCCATGAGAATGTAATACTTGATGGAGAACTCATAAGAAGTTATGCAGTTCCGTGATAATCTCGAGATACCAGGGGGTAATACTCGACGACAAACCAAAGTAGAGGTTGGACTGGGGTATTGCTCTTACAGAAGACAAGTGCTTAAACTTGTACGAGAAATGGTATTTAAAGGAGAACATGGTCGGAACGACGTCCACGGATACCAGATGAACTTATTACAAGGGGACAATTATTTTAAGAGAAGCTTCCATGATAAGGTATACATCGTGTCCATGGGCATGAACACAAAGTTCAAGGTCGACTCCCACTTCTTCAATGCATAACCTTTCATTCACTGCTCTATTAAAATAATTTTGAGTGCGAAGACCTACCTGGTGAATTACCAGAGGAGTATGAACCTTGGGAAACTTTCGGGTTCACACAGATTAAGGAAGACATAGGTTCAATCCATCGGGGCATCTTAGGAACATATACCACAAACTTCGGAGTAAATATTACAAGCTCGAAAGAAGAGCATTGTTCAAAATCAGATAATACAATTTACCAAAGGCATTATATACCCATGGAAAGGCTCACAAGGTTATTCAATAGGAAGGACACTGTCGGATAAAATCCAACAAAGGAACCGATGGTCCACAAAGGATCTGATGTGAGCATCAGTACTCAACCAGAGGAAGAAGAATGCCAGGAGATCTGATTATAGAAACAACTGACTAACTCAAAGTTCAAATGCAAAAGAATTATGATTTCCAACTCAGGGGGGTCAGAAGCAACGCTCTGATCAAGGATGGATAAGTTGAGTAGGCTTAGGGGTACAATCGATGGCAATTTGATAGGTCGAGATCCAGCTCACGTTTAAAATGACGTCTGAGCCGGAAGAATGAATTCTAGGATATGATTGAGGATTGCGAGCATTCGCAACAAATTGAATCAACGGACTCAAAATGATAATGACAAGAGATGCCAATAAGATTACGAGACTTATGGGATTAACCATAATGCAAGCAAACAAGAATTTCGAGAGCAATAGGCTCATGAGGATTTTCGGAAGATCGAATAGTATTTTGAACACTTTTGTGAAATACTTGAATCAACTGGGGATGACCGGATACTCGGTAAGTGCTAGAAATTATCCGTAGTGGTATTCATGTGGCAAAGAACAGCAAGGCAGTAAGCTCAAAAGATTCTCGGAGCAGCAAAGAGAATTTCGGGGTATCTTGTAATTCCAAGATCAACTGGGAAACATTGTATGAGTGGCGAGTATACGTGGTTATCCATAGGAGTTTATCAATGAAAGGGAATTGCAAAAGCGATAAACACAAGTTCTCGGGTTATCAGCAGAGAGTATCTTCAGGGTCTTCTCGGGCAGCAGACGATCATCAGTAATAAGGGGCTCTCCGGGTGAAAGTGATAACGAGATCCTAATGTTAGATTTAGCAAAATTCATTTAACCCGAGTAGAAAAGAGATCAGAGTCCCAGAGTATAGACAAGGAGTAAAAGATCCTAGTACCACCCAATGGCAACGTGGGCCCGTAAGCCACACAACCATGTTAGTAAAAGTTTTTCAATGACTAGACTCGACTTCGGCCAAGGAGTTGGAAAGGGGGATTCCTACAGGCAGTCGGCTCTGATACCAACTTGTGACGCCCCCGATTTGGCCGTACACTAATCATGCACGCAAATGTGTACGATCAAGACCAGGGACTCACGGGAAGATATCACAACACAACTCTAAAACATAAACAAGTCATACAAGCATCATAATACAAGCCAGGGGCCTCGAGGGCTCGAATACAAGTGCTCGATCATAGACGAGTCAGCGGAAGCAATAATATCTGGGTACAGACATAAGTTAAACAAGTTTGCCTTAAGAAGGCTAGCACAAAAGTAGCAACGATCGAAGAGGCAAGGCCTCCTTCCTGGGACCTCCTAACTACTCCTCGAAGCCGAACTCCATGTAGCATCATCCTCGGGATCTCTAGCTCCTGAACTCCAGCATCTGGTTGCGACAATCAGGTATAGAAAGGGGAAAAGAGGGAGAAAAGCAACCGTGAGTACTCATCCAAAGTACTCGCAAGCAAGGAGCTACACTACATATGCATGGGTATATGTGTAAAGGGCCATATCAGTGGACTAAACTGCAGAATGCCAGAATATGAGGGGGATAGCTAGTCCTGTCGAAGACTACGCTTCTGGCCATCTCCATCTTGCAGCATGTAGAAGAGAGTAGATTGAAGTCCTCCAAGTAGTATCGCATAGCATAATCCTACCCGGCGATCCCCTCCTCGTCGCCCTGTTAGAGAGCGATCACCGGGTTGTATCTGGCACTTGGAAGGGTGTATTTTATTCAGTATCCAGTTCTAGTTGTCATAAGGTCAAGGTACAACTCCGGGTCGTCCTTTTACCGAGGGACACGGCTATTCGAATAGATAAACTTCCCTGCAGGGGTGCACCACATAACCCAACACGCTCGATCCCATTTGGCCGGACACACTTTCCTGGGTCATGCCCGGCCTCGTAAGATCAACACGTCGCAGCCCCACCTAGGCTCAACAGAGAGGTCAGCACGCCGGTCTAACCCTATGCGCGCAGGGGTCTGGGCCCATCGCCCTATGCACACCTGCACGTTGCGTACGCGGCCGGAAGCAGACCTAGCCCCCTTAATACAAGCGCGAGCTTACGGTCCAATGCGGCGCGCGCCACTCAGTCGCTGACGTCAAAAGAGCTTCGGCTGATACCACGACGCCGGGATACCCATAACTACTCCCACGTAGATGGTTAGTGCGTATAGACCAAATGGCCAGACTCAGATCAAATACCTAGAACTCGTTAAGCGTGTTGTTTATCCGCGAACGCCGACCAGGGCCAGGCCCACCTCTCACCTAGGCGGTCTCAACCTGCCCTGTCGCTCCGCCATAAAGTAACAGTCGGGGGCTGTCAGGAACCCAGGCCCACCTCTACCGGGGTGGAGCCACCTGTCCTTTCAGCCCCCTCATCAGAATCACTTGCGGGTACTCAACGAGCCGACCCGACTTTAGTCACCACACGTGTCATGTATATAAGGTATATAATATATACCCGTGATCACCTCCCGAAGTGATCACGGCCCAGTAGTATAGCATGGCAGACGGACAAGAGTGTAGGGCCACTGATGGAACACTAGCATCCTATACTAAGCAGTAGGATAGCAGGTAAGGGTAACAACTATAGTAACAATGACAGGCTATGCATCATGATAGGATTAACGGAAAGCAGTAACATGCTATACTACTCTAATGCAAGCAGTATAGAGAAGAATAGGCGATATCTGGTGATCAAGGGGGGGGGCTTGCCTGGTTGCTCTGGCAAGTAGGAGGGGTCGTCAACTCCGTAGTCGAACTGGGCAGCAGCAGTGTCGGTCTCGTAGTCTACCGGAGAGAAGAGGGGGAAGAAACAGTAAATACAATGCAAACATAAGCATGACGATGCGTGACATGACAATGAGCAGTGCTAGGTGTGTCCTAACGCGACAGTAGGTGGTACCGGCGAAGGGGGGAAACATCCGGGAGGTATTCCCGATGTTTTGCGTTTTCGGACAGACGGACCGGAGGGGGAAAGTTGCTAGTTCGATAGGTTAGGGAGGTGTGGTGAACGAACGGACTGCGTATTCGGATTCGTCTCGTCGTTCTGAGCAACTTTCATGTAGAAAACATTTTCATCCGAGTTACGGTTTAAAAGATATGAATTTTCGAAGATTATTTGAATTTCTGGAATTATTTGAATTTAGCAAAAATGAATTATGACGTCAGCATGAGGTAATGCCGACGTCAGCAGGTCAACAGGTCCGCTGACCAGTCAAACCAGACAGGTGGGTCCAGTGGGACCCACATGTCAGCCTCTATTAGTCTAACAGTAATTTAAACTAAACTAACAGTCTAATTAGAGGGGTGGGCCCCATATGTCAGTGAGTGATTAGTTAATCTAATTATTTTTATTTATAAAACAATTGTTAGACTAATTAACAGAAGGGGGGGGCCCGCATGTCAGTGGCTGGGGGCCGCCCAGTCAGCTCGTTGACCACGGTCAACAAGTCAAGGGGGGGGGGACCTGGGTCCACCAGTCAGTGGCCCAGACGGTGCCACGCGGGTGCCACGTCGGTGACGTCGCCGGAATCACGCCGGCGACCATTCCAGCGGCGGAAGTTCGCCGGAGTTGCTCGGATTTCCAGCACAGGGCACCATTCCGCGCGTTTTCGGAGGCGTTCGAACGAGTAGATCGTCCCGCGTCGATCTAGAGTGATCCCAGGAGCGGGGGTGGCCGGAGTGGAGCTCAACGACGACCGCGGGCGGCGCCGGACTACGGGCATCTCCGAAACCACGCCACGGGCTGCGTTCTAGCTAACAAACGACACTAGCGGGCTCTACGGACCTCCGGCAACTCGACGGAGGCCACCGCTTGGCTCGGAGATGGACGGGGTGAGCGCAACGAGCTCGCGGACGAGGCCGCCTGCGGCAATGGCGACGGCGGCACCGCGAGCCTTCTACGGTGTATGAGGAGGAACCAGAGGAAGGAGGAGGGGGTGGAGGCTTACGGCGCGGCACACGGAGGCCCTCGAGTGAACGGGAGCGCAGAGGGGAGGCGGGATGAATCGCGGCGGGCGGCGGCGACCGAGGTTGGGGAAAAGCTTGACCCGGCCGCTGCAGGGCACCCCAGCTCGTCCTGAAGCGCGGGGTCGACGAGGACGACGTAGAGGGAGCTCGGGGACATCGGCGGCTTGACGAACGGTGGTCGGGGCCACGCCTACGAGGCTTCGGCGGCGATCTCGCTCGGGCGAGGGGAGGGCCAGAGAGAGAGAGCGGCCGAGATGGAGAGGGGAGTTGGTGGAGGTAGGTGGGGAGGAGGCCGAGGCGTCGAGGGGAGGGGTCAGTGGAGGCGGGGGCGCTGGCGATCTTATCCCCTCCTCGACGCCGGCGAGGGGGGTCCGGCGGGGACGCGCGCCTGTTCCGACCCTGGTCGGGGGAACAGGGAAGGGGAGAGAGCGACCGGGGGGAACGGGCCGGTTCGGCGGATGGGCCAGGTGGGCTGGCCTGGCTGCGAGCTGGGCCGTCTGGTCCAGGGGGGGTCATTTTCTTTTCCTTTTGTTTTACTTTGTCTTATTTTTCCTTTTCTGTTTTGGCTAATTGTCTTGGCACCAAGTGAGTTTTGTAAAATATGATAGCTGGCCCACAAATCACAGCACAATATACCTTACCACTAAAAACTAGTTTGGGGTAAATATCATTTCATATTTATTTTGTATTAATAAAAAGGTTATTAATTAATGTTTTCAGCCACTGTTTGAGGATGTTTAAGTCACCTATCAAATTTCAATAATGTTCTTTACTATTTTATCATAGCCTCTGATTTATCTACTATTTATTGAACATTTTAGTTTTAGTATTTGAAAACTTTTATTGTTTGCTTGATTTTGAACTTTGAATTTTGATCTGGTTTTGAACTAACGCGAGATTATCAACACTAACAGAGGTGACGTGTCATCACTAGCGTAGGTTTACTGTAGTATAATTATCCGGGCGTCACAAACCCCCTCTTTCGATATATAAAAAAATAGTGGCACTAGCGGTGCCAAAAAATTGCCTCAAATTAATAGTGCCACTAGATTAAGGTGCAAAATAATAACGTTACTGCTTTATCATGGCAGTCCAAAACAGTAGCACAAGAGCAAGATCAACATGCAGGATCTTTGGCAAACGGTCAGACCAAAAAGGAACATACCTCGTGATGGGAACCATATCTGCAGTCAACACCATCATAGAAGGGATGACACTAGTCACCAACATGGATGATTCAATTCATGGGACCTTTTGGTGCAGTTCACCTAAATGAAGCAATGTCCCATGAGCTAGCAGCTTCTTCCTCTTTTTTAAGAAAAGGGCTCCAGCCCCGATTCCATTTCCATCAGAAAACGAAACCCACAGAGCTTCTTCTTCATTAGTTGCAATAAAATTGAGCAACATCAAGGTTGGTTGTGAAGCTCCTGGAATGTTCAAATATAATTTGGATATCATTTGTGCAGTTCAACTAAGATCAAGCGTGAAATGTATATCTCTGTTTGCACAAAAAAAGGTGGAAAGGAGGGTGACTAACAAGTGATGAAACATGCATCAAATGAAAAGAAGCATGCTCCTTATCTAAATGACAATCCTACAAGGATAGTAGCAATTTCTAAAGCAGCAGCATTGCTAGGTATTAGTGTGGGTATTAGGATTAACTATGACAACCGTTAAATATGACATTACTTTAATGGTGTCATTGCTTCATTTTACCAGCAACATTACATTAATAGCTGCTACAGAGTCGGTATTTGGGCACGGGAGAGTAGGTGGACTAGGACAGTTGCATTTCTAGCGAAAAGAAGCAACTTATCTTAATGGGAAATTTAGCAGGACATGAAAAAAAGTGCCATTGATTCATATTACTGGAGGCATTACATTGAAAACAACATTGGTTTAACATGTCCTTACTTTTAACAATGCGACTGCTACATTTTACCAGTGACATTACATAAGAGTGGCTCGGGGCAACAAACATCAGAACAGGATATCTGGGTTGGTCCCATTTTTGTTCGGTATAGCCACCTTATACTGTGTGAGGCTAGCAAATCTAGTGCTGGACTTACTCTATTGACTTGTCCCCCAGTCCCCACTTTCTTTCCTTTCTCAACCAATAGATCGGGTTTATATTGAGTTTGTATCGTGTTTCCCTTTATTTCCCTATTAGAGCTAGAGACCAGTCGGATAGCAAGTCTCTGCTACTTTTCGCCCCCATTATTTCCTCTTTCGACCAAGTCCTAGATTCAGGTAACAAATCTTCCCCCACCCCACCCCCTTTCTTCCTTGTTTGAACCAAGTAGTACGAGATTCGACTACATGAACTAGTTTTACCTCTGAACAGTAAAAATTTAGGTGGTTTTCGAACAGCCAATCGATCCTATCTACGAGGGGGCCTAAGAAATAGTAAAAGATACAAATGAAGTGACGTCAGGAGCTAGGGAAGTAGAGCAAGGCCGGTTTCGAAGGATGTTATACTTGAGGGTCGCCGGGATGTCGCTAGGTGGGCGGAGGGAGGCCGGATTTGCCCACACTACGGCAGCGAGGAAGAAGGGGTCGGAGGCCCTCCCTCGCCAGCGGTGCTTGGGAGAGAACGACAAGGCACGCTGATCGGGACGCGCCGACAGTGGGTAAGAGCCATCGCCGAGGACGACCGCGTGAACGTTGCACCTTCTCACCTTCCCTGGTGGAGAGGATCCGGCTGGATCTGTGACCAGTGGTGAGCAGAGAGAGAGAGAGAGAGAGTGTGGCCACCGCTGTCGTGTTTAGATCTGGAGAGGACGAGACAGTGTGAAGAGAGCAACACTAGCAAGCAAGCGCGGAGGCTCCTGCCTATATAGTGGAGTACTAGTTTTCTTTTGTCTACCGGAGCCGGCTTGACCTCGTCAATGACTGTCAAGAAGTCTTCATGCACGTGCCCGAGAGGCGCGGTTGTCATCATTTTGATCTGAAGCACCGGATTATAACATATAACATGAAAAAATGCCACATGTCAAGAAATCATAACCTCACTGCCCAAAGGAGACAACATGAATCCCGACGGACAAACTAGACGAGGATCGAAGCTCAAATTAAAGATAAACTCGTAGAAAAGGGGTTCTTCGATAGATGTCCTAATTAACATAGCCGGCTTGACCTAGGTGGCAGCCAAGTACTTGATGTCTACTACACAACCTACTTCTTGTAGACGTTGTTGGGCCTCCAAGTGCATAGGTTTGTAGGACAGTAGCAAATTTCCCTCAAGTGGATGACCTAAGGTTTATCAATCCGCGGGAGGCGTAGGATGAAGGTGGTCTCTCTCAAACAACCCTGCAACCAAATAACAAAGAGTCTCTTGTGTCCCCAACACACCCAATACAATGGCAAATTGTATAAGTGCACTAGTTCGGCGAAGAGATGGTGATACAAGTGCAATATGGATGGTAGATATAGGTTTTTGTAATCTGAAAATATAAAAACAGCAAGGTAACTAATGATAAAAGTGAGCGTAAACGGTATTGCAATGCGTTGAAACAAGGCCTAGGGTTCATACTTTCACTAGTGCAAGTTCTCTCAAAAATAATAACATAACTGGATCATATAACTATCCCTCAACATGCAACAAAGAGTCACTCCAAAGTCACTAATAGTGGAGAACAAACGAAGAGATTATTGTAGGGTATGAAACCACCTCAAAGTTATTCTTTCTGATCGATCTATTCAAGAGTCCGTAGTAAAATAACACGAAGCTATCCTTTCCGTTCAATCTATCATAGAGTTCGTACTAGAATAACACCTTAAGACACAAATCAACCAAAACCCTAATGTCACCTAGGTACTCCAATGTCACCTCAAGTATCCGTGGGTATGATTATACGATATGCATCACACAATCTCAGATTCATTTATTCAACCAACACAAAGAACTTCAAAGAGTGCCCAAAGTTTCTACCGGAGAGTCAAGACGAAAACGTGTTCCAACCCCTATGCATAAGTTCACGAGGTCACGGAACTCGCAAGTTGATCACCAAAACATACATCAAGTGGATCACGTGATATCCCATTGTCACCACAGATAAGAACATGCAAGACATACATCAAGTGTTCTCAAATCCTTAAAGACTAAATCCGATAAGATAACTTCAAAGGGAAAACTCAATCCATCACAAGAGAGTAGAGGGGGAGAAACATCATAAGATCCAACTATAATAGCAAAGCTCGCGATACATCAAGATCGTACCACCTCAAGAACACGAGAGAGAGATCAAACACATAGCTACTGGTACATACCCTCAGCCCCGAGGGTGAACTACTCCCTCCTCATCATGGAGAGTGCCGGGATGATGAAGATGGCCACAGGTGATGGATCCCCCCACCGGCAGGGTGCCGGAACAGGGTCCTGATTGGTTTTTGGTGGCTACAGAGGCTTGCGGCGGTAGAACTCCCAATCTATCGTGCTCCTGGATGTTTTCGGGGTATATGGGTATATATAGGAGGAAGAAGTAGGTCGGTGGAGCTGCGAGGGTCCCACGAGGGTGGGGGGCGCGTCCAGGGGGGGCCGGCGCGCCTCCCTGCCTCATGGCCTCCTCGCTTCTTTCTTGACGTCCACTCCAAGTCTTCTGGATCACGTTTGTTCCAAAAATCACTCTCCCGAAGGCTTCATTCCGTTTGGACTCCGTTTTATATTCCTTTTCTGCGAAACACTGAAATAGGCAAAAAACAACAATTTGCACTAGGCCTCCGGTTAATAGGTTAGTCCCAAAAATAATATAAAAGTGCGTAGTAAAGCCCATTAAACATCCAAAACAGATAATATAATAGCATGAAACAATCAAAAATTATAGATACGTTGGAGACATATCAAGCATCCCCAAGCTTAATTCCTGCTCGTCCTCGAGTAGGTAAATGATAAAAACAGAATTTTTGATGTGGAATGCTACCTAACATAATTTTCAATGTAATTCTCTTTATTGTGGCATGAATGTTCAGATCCATAAGATTCAAGATAAAAGTTTAATATTGACTTAAAAATAGTAATACTTCAAGCATGCTAACCAAGCAGTTTATGTCTTATCAAAATAACATAGCCAAAGAAAGCTTATCCCTACAAAATCATATAGTTTGGCCATCCTTCATTTTCGTCACACAAAATGCTCCCATCATGCACAACCCGGGTTTCAGCCAAGCAATTGGTTCATAGTTTTTAACGCGCTTCAGCCTTTTCAACCCTCACGCAATACATGAGCGTAAGCCATGGACATAGCACTATGGGTGGAGTAGAGTATGATGATAGGGATTATGTGAGAAAACAAAAAAGGAGAAAGTCTCACATTGACGCGACTAATCAACGGGCTATGGAAATGCCCATCAATTGATGTCAATACAAGGAGTAGGGATTGCCATGCAACGGATGCACTAGAGCTATAAATGTATGAAAGCTCAACAAAAAGAAACTAAGTGGGTGTTCATCCAACTTGCCTGCTCATGAAGACCTAGGGCATTTTGCGGAAGCCCATCATTGGAATATACAAGCCAAGTTCTATAATGAAAATACCCACTAGTATATGAAGGTGACAACATAGGAGACTCTCTATCATGAAGATCATGGTGCTACTTTGAAGCACAAGTGTGGTAAAAGGATAGTAGCATCGCCCCTTCTCTCTTTTTCTCTCATCATTTTTTATTTGGTAGGCTTCTTTGGCCTTTTTTTTATTTGGGCTTCTTTGGCCTCTTTTATTTTTCATAAAGTCCTGATACTCATCCCAACTTGTGAGGGAATCATTGTTTCCATCATCCTTTCCTCACATGGGACAATGCTCTAATAATGGAAATCATCACACTTCTATTTATTTACAACTCAAGAATTACAACTCAATACTTAGGACAAAATATGACTCTATGTGAATGCCTCCGGCGGTGTACCGGGATATGCAATGAATCAAGAGCGACATGTATGAAAGAATTATAAAGGTGGCTTTGCCACAAATATGATGTCAACTACATGATCATGCAAAGCAATATGACAATGATGGAGCGTGTCATAATAAACGGAACGGTGGAAAGTTGCAGGGCAATATATCTCGGAATGGCTATGGAAATGCCATAGTAGGTAGGTATGGTGGCTATTTTGAGGAAGATATAAGGAGGTTTATGTGTGATAGAGCGTATCGTATCACGGGGTTTGGATGCACCGGCGAAGTTTGCACCAACTCTCAAGGTGAGAAAGGGCAATGCACAGTACCGTAGAGGCTAGCAAATTGCGGAAGGGTAAGAGTGCGTATAATCCATGGACTCACATTAGTCATAAAGAACTCATATACTTATTGCAAAAGTTTATTAGCCCTCGAAGCAAAGTACTACTACGCATGATCGTAGGGGAAGGGTTGGTAGGAGTTAACCATCACGCGATCCCGACCTCCACTCATAAGGAAGGCAATCAAAGAACACCCCATGCTTCAAATTTGTCACACAACGTTCACCATACGTGCATGCTGCGGGACTTGCCAACTTTAACACAAGTATTTCTCAATTCCATAATTACCCAACTAGCATGACTCTAACATTACCACCTTTATATCTCAAAACAATTATCAAGTATCAAATTTATCATAGTGTTTAATGCACTCTATATGAAAGTTTTTATTATACCCAACTTGGTTGCCCATCATATTAGGACTAATTTTATAACCCAAGCAAATTACCATGCTGTTCTAACAGACTCTCAAAATAATATAAGTGAAGCATGAGAGTTCATCTATTTCTTCAAAATAAAATCACCACCGTGCTCTAAAAAGATATAAGTGAAGCACTAGAGCAAAAGACAAACTACTCCGAAAGATATAAGTGAAGATCAATGAGTAGTCGAATAATTATGCAACTATGTGAAGACTCTCTAACATTTAAGAATTTCAGATCTTGGGATATTATTCAAACAGCAAGCAAAACAAAATAATAACAAAATGATGCTCCAAGCAAAACACATATCATGTGGTGAATAAAAATATAGCTCCAAGTAAAGTTATCGATGAATGAAGACGAAAGAGGGGATGCCTTCCGGGGCATCCCCAAGCTTAGGCTCTTGGTTGTCCTTGAATATTAACTTGGGGTGCCTTGGGAATCCCCAAGCTTAGGCTCTTGCCACTCCCTATTCCATAGTCCATCGAATCTTTACCCAAAACTTGAAAACTTCACAACACAAAACTCAATAGAAAACTCGTAAGCCCTGTTAGTATAAGAAAATAAAACCACCACTTAGGTACTGTTGTTAACTCATTCTAAATTCATATTGGTGTAATATCTACTGTATTCCAACTTCTCTATGGTTCATACCCTCCGACACTACTCATAGATTCATCAAAATAAGCAAACAACACAATGAAAACAGAATCTGTAAAAAACAGAACAGTCTGTAGTAATCTATATCATTCGAATACTTCTGTAACTCCAATTTTTTTGAAATAAATTGGTGGACGTGAGGAATTTGTCTATTAATCATCTGCAAAAAGAATCAACCTAAATCACTCTCCAGTAAAAAATGGCAGCTAATCTCGTGAGCGCTAAAGTTTCTATTGTTTACAACAAGATCATAAAGACTTCACCCAAGTCTTCCCAAAGGTTCTACTTGGCACAAACACTAATTAAAACATAAAACCACATCTAACCAGAGGCTAGGTGAATTATTTATTACTAAACATAAGCAAAAATCAAAGAACAAAAATAAAATTGGGTTGCCTCCCAACAAGCGCTAACGTTTAGCGCCCCTAGCTAGGCATGATGATTTCAATGATGCTCAAATAAAAGATAAGAATTGAAACATAAAGAGAGCATCATGAAGAATATAACTAGTACATTTAAGTCTAACCCACTTCCTATGCATAGGGATTTTGTGAGCAAACAACTTATGGGAACAATAATCAACTAGCATAGGAAGGCAAAACAAGCATAACTTCAAAATTTTCAACACATAGAGAGGAAACTTGATATTATTGCAATATGTAGAAGCATATGATCCTCTCTCATAATAATTTTCAGTAGCATCATGAATGAATTCAACCATATAACCAGCACCTAAATCATTCTTTTCATGATCTACTTGTATAGAAATTTTACTACTCTCCACATAAGCAAATTTATTCTCATCGATAGTAGTGGGAGCAAACTCAACAAAATAACTATCATGTGAAGCATAATCCAATTGAAATTTAAAATCTTGATGAAAAGTTTCATGGTTATGTTTATTCTTTATGGCATATGTGTCGTCACAATAATCATCATAAATAGGAGGCATGCTTTTACCATAATAAATTTGCTCATCAAAACATGGGGGACAAAAATATCATCTTCATCAAACATAGCATCCCCAAGCTTGTGGCTTTGCATATCATTAAAATCATAGGTATTCAAAGAATTCATACTAACAACATTGCAATCATTCTCATCATTCACATATTTTATGCCAAGCATTCTATGTAATTCTTCTTCTAGTACCTGAGCACAATTTTCCTTCCCATCATTTTCACGAAAGACATTAAAAAGATGAAGCATATGAGGCACCCTTAATTCCACTTTTTTGTAGTTTTCTTTTATAAACTAAACTAGTGATAAAACAAGAAACTAAAAGATTCGATTGCAAGATCTAAAGATATACCTTCAAGCACTCACCTCCCCGGCAACGGCGCCAGGAAAGAGCTTGATGTCTACTACACAACCTTCTTCTTGTAGACGTTGTTGGGCCTCCAAGTGCAGAGGTTTGTAGGACAGTAGCAAATTTCCCTCAATTGGATGACCTAAGGTTTATCAATCCGTGGGAGGCGTAGGATGAAGATGGTCTCTCTCAAACAACCCTGCAACCAAATAACAAAGAGTCTCTTGTGTCCCCAACACACCCAATACAATGGCAAATTGTATAGGTGCACTAGTTCGGCGAAGAGATGGTGATACAAGTGCAATATGGATGGTAGATATAGGTTTTTGTAATCTGAAAATATAAAAACAGCAAGGTAACTAATGATAAAAGTGAGCGTAAACGGTATTGCAATGCGTTGAAACAAGGCCTAGGGTTCATACTTTCACTAGTGCAAGTTCTCTCAACAATAATAACATAACTAGATCATATAACTATCCCTCAACAGGCAACAAAGAGTCACTCCAAAGTCACTAATAGCGGAGAACAAACGAAGAGATTATTGTAGGGTACAAAACCACCTCAAAGTTATTCTTTCTAATCGACCTATTCAAGTGTCCGTAGTAAAATAACAAGAAGCTATCCTTTCCGTTCAATCTATCATAGAGTTCGTACTAGAATAACACCTTAAGACGCAAATCAACCAAAACCCTAATGTCACCTAGATACTCCAATGTCACCTCAAGTATCCGTGAGTATGATTATACGATATGCATCACACAATCTCAGATTCATCTATTCAACCAACACAAAGAACTTCAAAGAGTGCCCCAAAGTTTCTACCGGAGAGTCAAGACGAAAATGTGTGCCAACCCCTATGAATAAGTTCACGAGGTCACGGAACTCGCAAGTTGATCACCAAAACATACATCAAGTGGATCACGTGATATCCCATTGTCACCATAGATAAGCACATGCAAGACATACATCAAGTGTTCTCAAATCCTTAAAGACTCAATCCGATAAGATAACTTCAAAGGGAAAACTCAATCCATCACAAGAGAGTAGATCGAGAGAAACATCATAAGATCCAACAATAATAGCAAAGCTCGCGATACATCAAGATCGTTCCACCTCAAGAACACGAGAGAGAGATCAAACACATAGCTACTGGTACATACCCTCAGCCCCAAGGGTGAACTACTCCCTCCTCGTCATGGAGAGCGCCGGGATGATGAAGATGGCCACAGGTGATGGATGCCCCCCTCTGACAGGGTGCCAAAACAGGGTCCCGATTGGTTTTTGGTGGCTACAGAGGCTTGCGGCGGTGGAACTCCTGATCTATCGTGCTCCTGGATGTTTTCGGGGTATATGGGTATATATAGGAGGAAGAAGTAGGTCGGTGGAGCTGCGAGGGGCCCACGAGGGTGGGGGGCGCGCCTAGGGGGGCAGGCGCGCCTCCCTGCCTCGTGGCCTCCTTGCTTCTTTCTTGACGTCCACTCCAAGTCCTCTGGATCACGTTTGTTCCAAAAATCACTCTCCCGAAGGTTTCATTCCGTTTGGACTCCGTTTGATATTCCTTTTCTACGAAACACTGAAATAGGCAAAAAACAACAATTTGCACTAGGCCTCCGGTTAATAGGTTAGTCCCAAAAATAATATAGAAGTGCATAGTAAAGCTCATTAAACATCCAAAACAGATAATATAATAGCATGGAACAATCAAAAATTATAGATACGTTGGAGACGTATCAGTAGTCTTCGTGCATGTGTCCCCAATGACTAGCCCAACTCAGTTGTCGCTGCTTAACCCTCGCAGTGATCCGAGGCACATGACACCTAATTTTGCGAGATGACAAGAAACCTTTTTTTAGATTTCTCACCAGAACTACAGCCATGTACAACACAGCCTGCACGATATGTAGACGATAGCCAATCCAGGCGTGTCTGCTGGAGTATGGTCACATGCATGGATGAACTAATCTTCCGTCTCTTGCAGGGATCGTCCAGGCACCAACGTATGTACAACACTTCTCTAGTACTATTGCTCGTCTCTCTCTTCTATTAACTCACCCGAATTGCGGGGCCCGGGAGTGTGCATATGGTCGGTTCTCAATTGCGGTCCCACATGTGTGTGCAAACGCAATATGATGCTGTTACATTCGGAGAGCGGCGTGCCAGACCGACCGACCGTCTAGGGTGCGACGCGAACGCGACGGGCGTGCTGTATACTCCGTACATGTGTACCGCCGTTTTCTTGAGGCTTTGCTCCATGGCGCAATCCATGGATACAAAATTAGTATACTGTACTATTTAAAAGTCGAGGGCGGGGCTTTTCCTGCGCGGTAGGCGGGGCAGTTCCACCTAGTCGGTTCGACAGAGACGCGAGAAGATGAGGGAGTAGGCTGCTACAAACGTAGGGCTGTGTGATTTGACAACGAGTTACTGCTGGACAGGTGGGGCCCCGTGATTTGACTTGCCATTATCATTTTAACTGCGGCGCTACGACCGGCGTGAGTCTCCTGATTCCTGACCACCTCCATACAGGTGCCTCTCCCAATTCTCCACCATGTAGAGGCTGGCTCTTGCATGAGAGCCCACTCCTCCACTTTTTCCTTGCCTCTTTCCTCCACATATGCAAAATGCCATGTAAAGCGGGCTTATAGCCCACTATTGTACTTACTTGCTCCTACAGGTGCTAAGCCTGCCACATAGACATAAAGTCTGATGTGGCAAGTTAATTAAGAAGAGAGAGACTAGTTTGGTGACCCAAGGAAGAAACAGTGCTAAGCGCGTGTACCTAGGTGAAAAGACAATTTTGAGTCTATAGCTAAGTAAATGAAGCAAACTTAGCAACAAAAAACTAAGCACCTATGCATTGGGGACTTGATTGCTAAGCCATTTAATGCCCTTAGCACCTCATCTAAGCACCATTTCATTGGAAGAGGTCACTCCTTGGCAAATGCAATAAATACTACGAAGAAAGAGATAGAGAGAAGTAAAAAAAATACTCTTATAGCCAACCTTATAGCTAACCTTGTTGTAGTATGAGTGACTAAGTGATGACTATGTATGACATGCCAACATCAGATAGCCTAACGCACCTTGTTAAATCTCCAAGGGCGCGACCGCGTGAGCGAGGCGACGGTCGTGGTAGGCGCGACCATGATACGAGCTGCTGGCAGCCCTTGGATCTGAGATCGAACGGTTGCATGCTAAGTTTCTGAAAATTTGCAGAATAACCCTCCAGGATAGGATATTCACCCATAGGTCTAGAATCATGCCATTCAACCATTCGATCTCAGATCCAAGGGCTCTCAGAAGCCCATATCATGGGAGAATGGAAAGCTTCGTATCACCTCTAATTTTCCTGACGCTTGACATGACATCGAAAGCCATTTAATTGGGCGTCGAGTAGACATGACATCTAATTGGGCCCCCATAGTATGGTGCATGAATCCATTTATCCACCAGGCAAGCCACTACCCTGCCGTTCGCATGCCCCACTCAGCATTTTTACAATCGAAAAACTGCTGGCAGTTCGCTCCTACACGTCCCCGGACGTCCTTTAACATTATGGCAGTTCGCTCCTAGTCGTCCCGTCCTTTCACATTACGGCAGTTCCACTAATCCTAACCCTCCTCCCAAATCCATGGCTTCCCAAATCTCCATGATCAGTGGTGAGTACAAGGTTAGAACCATCACCGGCGATGAATTCGACGTCATCTACACCCGTTCTTCCGCAACGGTGAAAGGATGCCTTGCTCGCTTCAGACGCATGCTCAAAAACTCAAATGATGAGTGGGTCGCTCGGCTAGATGTTGAGTACACCACAACCCTAGACAAAGAGAAAAATCTAAAGGAGGAAGAGAAGATGATGCCCGCCATGATCCAGGTTTGCGTGCATGACTTATGCTTGGTCTACCACATATGCCATGCTGACATTGAGTGCGAGGAATTTAAGAACTTCCTCAAGGGCGGCCTAGTCAAATTCGTTACTGTAGACTTTACGAACGACAGAACAGTCGTGGGTCGGGTAGGCCTTGTTGTAGGCAACCCCTTCGACCTCCAGAAGAATGGGTTGCTGCCCTCCCGTGATCAGCCTTCAATGCTGACCCTGGCAGGAGCCATGGTTCATCCTTCGTACGGTAAACTGAAGAAACCTCCACACACGTTTCAGCGTCATGCATGGGAGTGGAATGTACTAGATATAGACCACATCCACTACGCTGCAATGGATGGCTACCTTTGTTTCAATATCTACAAGGGTTGGATGAAGAGCAAGAGCCAAGTGTGCGGTTCAAGCAAAGAAGTATCGGCCAAGAGGAAGAGGGACAAGGATGAAGTCGAGGACGTGGACGAGGACTCTGAGTAAGGTGGCAGTGTCGTTGCTCATGGTGGTTCTAATGCAGTGTCTACCGGATTAGTTGCTTAGTTTAATTTCAGGTGTGCTTAGTTTTATTTGAGGGGTGTGTTGTGCTGAGCCCCCAGCAGAACTATGCTATGTTTCTTATTGTTACTTTAACTCTTCAGTACGTACATACTAGTATTTCTTACATTTCATCTTTTAGTTGGTATAGTACTACCACTCGTTTCTTCACATTATATATGTACAATTTATATGGCCAACATCATATAGCCAGAAGTTTAGTTGTCAAAGAATTTCAGGGTGCTTAGTTTTGTCAAATAATTTCAGGGTGCTTAGTTTTATTTGACGGGTGTGTTGTGCTGGACACCATTATTGTGACTCAAATCTCTTTTGCCATGTTACAATGACATAAATACCGATGGACCAACATGCCAGCTCTCCCTCTATCTTACTACAGTAAAATAAAGTGTGGGGCCTACTTGATCCCAACAGCGTTCTTATTTTCCTGTACAATTATTCGCTTGGTTACTCCTGACAAGCGGGGCCACACTTATCATTGTGAGAATCGGCTTATTTTTGTCATGTAACATGGTCAACGGGTTTGACGTGAAAATAACAATGTCTAATGGCATTTTTGAGCAAACATCTAACTTAACGATGGCATTTTTGAGATATCTAATTGCATTTTTGAGTAGGCATCTCACGGATCGATGGTATTTTTGAGTAGTTGTAACTTCTAATGGCAAGACTGAGTAGTGATACACAACTAGTGGCATAAATAATAAGAACCCAAAAATTAAATAGGTATGCTAATTTCTTTAATAGAATTTAGCACCCCATTTAAGCATGTACTAGCTTTTTTAATAGTACTATATGCCTAATTTGGCGACGAGCGCTCTCTATATGTACCACCTTTTTTCTTTAATTTCATCTTGTTAGTTTTGCTCCATGGCGCAATCCATCGATACTACTACCATACAAAAGTATACATTTTTTAAAAGGCTAGAGGGTAGGGCAGTCTAGCTTGGTCGGTTTCACGAGAGGCGAGGGCCTTTGTGATTTGACGGCTCATTATTGCTGGAAGGCGGGGCCTTGTGATTTGACTGCTCGTATAAATGTGCCGACGACCTGAGGAGGAGCAAAGAACCGTGCGGTATACTCAAGTTTTCCACTGGAGTAGTACTGATGTCTACTACGCAACCTTCTTCTTGTAGACGTTGTTGGGCCTCCAAGTGTAGAGGTTTGTAGGACAGTGGAAAATTTCCCTCAAGTGGATGACCTAAGGTTTATCAATCCGTGGGAGGCATAGGATGAAGATGGTCTCTCTCAAACAACCCTGCAACCAAATAACAAAGAGTCTCTTGTGTCCCCAACACACGTAATACAATGGTAAATTGTATAGGTGCACTAGTTCGGCGAAGAGATGGTGATACAAGTGCAATATGGATGGTAGATATAGGTTTTTGTAATCTGAAAATATAAAAACAGCAAGGTAACTAATGATAAAAGTGAGCGTAAACGGTATTGCAATGCTAGGAAACAAGGCCTAGGGTTCATACTTTCACTAGTGCAAGTTCTCTCAACAATAATAACATAACTGGATCATATAACTATCCCTCAACATGCAACAAAGAGTCACTCCAAAGTCACTAATAGCGGAGAACAAACAAATAGATTATTGTAGGGTACGAAACCACCTCAAAGTTATCCTTTCTGATCGATCTATTCAAGAGTCTGCAGTAAAATAACATGAAGCTATTCTTTCCGTTCGATCTATCATAGAGTTCATACTAGAATAACACCTTAAGACACAAATCAATCAAAACCCTAATGTCACCTAGATACTCCAATGTCACCGCAAGTATCCGTGGGCATGATTATACGATATGCATCACACAATCTCAAATTCATCTATTCAACCAACACAAAGTACTTCAAAGAGTGCCCCAAAGTTTCTACCAGAGAGTCAAGACGAAAACGTGTGCCAACCCCTATGCATAAGTTCATTGAACCCGCAAGTTGATCACCAAAACATACATCAAGTAGATCACGTGAATATCCCATTGTCACCAAAGATAAGCACGAGAAGACATACATCAAGTGTTCTCAAATCCTTAAACTCAATTCGACAAGACAGCTTCAAGGGGAAAACTCAATTCATCACAAGAGAGTAGAGGGGGAGAAACATCATAAGATCCAACTATAATAGCAAAGCTCGCGATACATCAAGATCGTGCTGAATCAAGAACATGAGAGAGAGAGATCAAACACATAGCTACTGGTACATACCCTCAGCCCCGAGGGTGAACTACTCCCTCCTCATCATGGAGAGCGCCGGGATGATGAAGATGGCCACCGGTGAGGGATTCCCCCTCCGGCAGGGTGCCGGAACGGGCTCCCGAGAGGTTTTTGGTGGCTACAGGGGCTTGCAGTGGCGGAACTCCCGATCTATTGTGCTCCCCGATGTTTTTAGGGTATATGGATATATATAGGCGAAAAAAGTCGGTCAGGGCAGCCACGAGGGGCCCACGTGGGTGGGGGGCGCACCCAAGGGGGTAGGGCGCGCCCCTGACCCTCGTGGCCACCTCGAAGCTTCCCTGACGTCTACTCCAAGTCTCCTAGATTGCTTCCGTTCCGAAAATAACTCTCCCGAAGGTTTCATTCCGTTTGGACTCCGTTTGATATTCCTTTTCTTCGAAACACTGAAATAGGCAAAAAAAACAGCAACATGGGCTGGGCCTCCGGTTAATAGGTTAGTCCCAAAAATAATATAAAAGTGTATAGTAAAGCCCATAAACATCCAAAACAGATAATATAATAGCATGAATACTTCATAAATTATAGATACGTTGGAGACGTATCAGCATCCCCAAGCTTAATTCCTGCTCGTCCTCGAGTAGGTAAATGATAAAAGAAAGAATATATGAAGTGTGAATGCTAGCAGGTGCACAAGTTTGATCAATGATAATTTCAGTCACCTTTTCTAGCATCATTATATGTCATAATAGTAGCTCATCTCATAAAACTTTTCATGATCAAGTAACAAGCTATTCACATGTTAAAGCATAAACCATAGACTTTCTTGAAAACTAGCAAACTTCATTCTCAGTCATCAAACAATTGCAATTCATCTTATTTTCAGGAAGGGTCTGTCAGAGCTTTGATTTAGCAAAGTCCACATACTCAACTATCATTTAATCTTTCACAATTGCTAACACTCACGTGATATTTATGGGTTCAAACTTTTAATCGAACACAGAGAAAGATAGGGGCTTATAGTTTCGCCTCCCAACCTTTTACCTCAAGGGTAATGTCAACAATAATAATTTATGAACGCCTACATCCAAGTGGATATATATATCCGGATCACCCAACACAAAGTGCTTGCCAAAGGAAAAAGTGTAAAAAGGAAAGGTGATGATCACCACGACTCTTCTACAAGGGTGGAAGATAATAGTAAAAGATAGGCCCTTCGCAGAGGGAAGCAGAGGTTGTCATGCGCTTTTGTGGTTGGACGCACAAAATCTTAATGCAAAAGAATGTCACTTCATATTGCCGCTTGTGATAAAGACCTTTATTATGCAGTCCGTCGCTTTTATTTCTTCCCTATCACAAGTTCGTATAAAGCTTATTTTCTTTGCACTAATAGATCATACATATTTAGAGAGCAATTTTTATTGCATGCACCGATGACAACTTACTTGAAGGATCTTACTCAATCCATAGGTAGGTATGGTGGACTCTCATGGCAAAACCGGTTTAAAGGATGTTTGAAAGCACAAGTAGTATTTCTACTTGGTGCAAAGAATTTGGCTAGCATGAGAGGGAAAGGCAAGCTCAACATGTTGGATGATCCAAGACAATATAACTTTTCAGATATAGGAAAACATAACCCATTACGTTGTCTTCCTTGTCCAACATCAACCTTTTAGCATGTCATATTTTAATGAGTGCTCACAATTACAAAAGATGTCCAAGATAGTATATTTATATGTGAAATTTCTCTTCCTTCAATATTCTTTCATGAATTGTTCAAGTGACCAATACAATGTTTGCTAACATTCAATAAATTTACCACGTCTACTTCTTATATGTGAAGTCATTACTCCCCATGGGGTAAGCATATGAAGCATACATAATTTCATATTTATGATATTCAACTCATTCAACCATTTACACATAGCATATAAGTGAAGTACACGAGTAAATGACAAACTACTCCAAAAAGATATAAGTGAAGATCAATGAGTAGTCAAACAATTATTTAACTATGTGAGGACTCTCTCTCATTTAAGTATTTCAGATCTTAAGTACTTTATTCAAACAGCAAGCAAAATAAAATAAAATGGCATTGCAAGGATAGCACAACTCATGTGAAGAAGCAAAAACTTAGGTTCAACCGATACTAACCGATAATTGTTGAAGAAGAAAGGTGGGATGCCTACCGGGGCATCCCCAAGCTTGGATGCTTGAGACTTCTTGAAATATTATCTTGGGGTGCCTTGGGAATCCCCAAGCTTGAGCTTTTGTGTCTCCTTAATTCCTTTTATATCTCGGTTTCCAAAATCTCGAAAGCTTCATCCATACCAAACTCAACAAGAACTCGTGAGATAAGTTAGTATAAACCAATGCAAAAACCTTATCATTTTGTACTGTAACAAATCAATAAAATTATTATTCAACATTGAATTGCATATTTAATACTCCTATCCTCAAATAGAATCATTAAACAAGCAAACATATGCAAACAATGCAAACATAACAGCAATCTGCCAAAACAGTATAGTCTGTAAAGAATGCAAGATTCATCATACTTCCCTAACTCCAAAAAATATGAGAAAAATACTACGCTGTAGAAGATTTAACAGAGCTCAATATTCAAAAAGTTTCAACATTATATCATTCTCTGAATTTTCTAGGGAATTTTTGCAACAGCGGTAAACTTTCTGTTTTGAAACAGCAACATGTATACTTGCAAAATAAGCATGGTAAAGGCTATCCTTGACATTTTTTATTGAAAATATAGATGCAAAACATTATTCTAAATAACAGAAATAAAATACTAACAAAATAAAATGATGCTCCAAGCAAAACACATATCATGTGGTGAATAAAAATATAGCTCCAAGTGAAGTTACCGATGAACAAAGACGAAAGAGGGGATGCCTTCCGGGGCATCCCCAAGCTTAGGCTCTTGGTTGTCCTTGAATATTACCTTGGGGTGCCTTGGGCATCCCCAAGCTTAGGCTCTTTCCACTCCTTATTCCATAGTCCATCGAATCTTTACCCAAAACATGAAAACTTCACAACACAAAACTCAACAGAAAACTCGTAATCTCCGTTAGTATAAGAAAATAAATCACCACTTAGGTACTGTTGTGAACTCATTCTAAATTAATATTGGTGTATTATCTACTGTATTCCAACTTCCCTATGGTTCGTACCCTCCGATACTACTCATAGATTCATCAAAATAAGCAAACAACACATAGAAAACAGAATCTGTCAAAAACAGAACAGTCTGTAGTAATCTGTAACTCTAGAATACTTATGTAACTCCAAATATTCTACCAAATTAGGAAAACCTGAGAAATTTGTTTACCAATACAGAGAAAAAAGAATCAGATCAAAATCACATTTCTGTGAATTATAAAAACTAATTTACTGGGTGCAAAAGTTTCTGATTTTCAGCAGGATCAACACAACTATCACCGTAAGCTATCCTAAAGGTCTTACTTGGCACTTTATTGAAACAAAAGCTATAAAACATGATTACTACAGAAGCATAATCATGTGGACACAAAAAAACAGTAAGGGTAATTATTGGGTTGTCTCCCAACAAGCGCTTTTCTTTAATGCCTTTCTAGCTAGGCATGATGATGACAATGATGCTCACATAAAAGATAAGAATTGAAACATAGCGGGAGCATCATGAAGCATATGACTAGCGCATTTAAGCCTAACCCACTTCCTATGCATAGGGATTTTGTGAGCAAACAACTTATGGGAACAATAATCAACTAGCATAGGAAGGCAAAACAAGCATAACTTCAAGATTTTAAGCACATAGAGAGGAAACTTGATATTATTGCTATTCCTACAAGCATATGTTCCTCCCTCATAATAATTTTCAGTAGCATCATGAATGAATTCAACCATATAACCATCACATAAAGCATTCTTTTCATGAGCTACTTGCATAGAAATTTTACTACTCTCCACATAAGCAAAATTCTTCTTATTCGGAATAGTGGGAGTATCATAAGAGAATCGAATACTATAAACTGTTTCCACATTAAAAGAGCAATGTTCAGAAAAAGGGTAATAATAATCATGACAAGATTTATAAATATAATCATCACTACTTTTTATAGCATAAGTGTCATCACAATAATCATCATAAATAGGAGGCATGCTATCATCATAATAAATTTGCTCATCAAAACTTGGGAGGCTAAAAATATCATCTTCATTAAATGTAGCATCCCCAAGCTTGGGAAAAACATCAATTGCACCAAATATATTCTCAAACATGTCATTCTCATCAAACATAGCATCCCCAAGCTTGGGCCTTTTCATATCATAAGCATAATCACTCTCATCATTAATAGTATGGATAGCACCAATAGTATAGCAATTATCATCATCACAATGAGTAATAGGAGCAACATCATTTGAGAGGGATACCTTTCCACCCTTTGCTTCTCCGTCTTTAATTTTTCTTCTTTACATCATGTGTGGGTTTAACCCTCTTCTTTGAGCTCCTTATTAATGAGATTGGTTGAACAGAAAGCTCCTCCTCGTTACCTGACTCATCATAAGAAATAATAGGAGGATATTGGGAAGTCTCTTCCCTTTCATTAGTATTCTCTTCATCTTCTATTTTCTTTCATTTCTTTATGTAATTGGCAATATAAGGATTTTCAATGCAATTCACCGCACAATACATAAAAATTTCTTCTAGATCAAAATCAAGAACTTTATCAAGGACAAATTCTGGCATATCTTTAGTTATACATTTTATTTCTTCATAACCCAAAAGCAAACTAAGTTCATTATGATGTGCAAGGGAAATCAAGTAATCGCAATTTTTGGACACGATACGATCATGAAACAATTTGCATTGGGGATTTAAATGATCACGTTCATTGCAAAGTTCACAAGTATGGCTAAGAAATTTTAAATTTTCAGCACAAACATCTAGCCTCTCTTGCAACCATTTAGTTTCTAAATACTTATGCCCCTTGCAAAATCTATATTCCCTATTTGGTGTGTACTTGCAAACTCTATGCACTCCACAGAAGTTGGCATGCTTATAAGAGACATTTTCATCATGACTAGTGCAATCATCATTAGTACTATGGATATTCAAAGAGTTCATACTAACAACATTGCAATCATGCATATCATACAAAGATCTAGTACCAAACATTTTAATGCATTCTTCTTCTAGCAATTGAGCACAATTTTCCTTTCCATCATTCTCACGAAAGATATTAAAAATATGAAGCGTATGAGGCAAACTCAATTCCATTTTTTTGTAGTTTTCTTTTATAAATTAAACTAGTGATAAAACAAGAAAACAAAAAGATTCGTTTGCAAGATCTAAAGATATACCTTCAAGCACTCACCTCCCCGGCAACGATGCCAGAAAAGAGCTTGATGTCTACTACGCAACCTTCTTCTTGTAGACGTTGTTGGGCCTCCAAGTGCAGAGGTTTGTAGGACAGTAGCAAATTTCCCTCAAGTGGATGACCTAAGGTTTATCAATCCGTGGGAGGTGTAGGATGAAGGTGGTCTCTCTCAAACAAACCTGCAACCAAATAACAAAGAGCCTCTTGTGTCCCCAACACACCCAATACAATGGTAAATTGTATAAGTGCACTAGTTCGGCGAAGAGATGGTGATACAAGTGCAATATGGATGGTAGATATAGGTTTTTGTAATCTGAAATATAAAAACAGCAAGGTAACTAATGATAAAAGTGAGCGTAAACGGTATTGCAATGCTAGGAAACAAGGCCTAGGGTTCATACTTTCACTAGTGCAAGTTCTCTGAACAATAATAACATAACTGGATCATATAACTATCCCTCAACATGCCACAAAGAATCACTCCAAAGTGACTAATAGAGGAGAAGAAACAAAGAGATTATTGTAGGGTATGAAACCACCTCAAAGTTATTCTTTCTGATCGATCTATTCAAGAGTCTGTAGTAAAATAACACGAAGCTATCCTTTCCGTTCAATCTATCATAGAGTTCGTACTAGAATAACACCTTAAGACACAAATCAACCAAAACCCTAATGTCACCTAGATACTCCAATGTCACCTCAAGTATCCGTGGGCATGATTATATGATATGCATCACACAATCTCAGATTCATCTATTCAACCAACACAAAGTACTTCAAAGAGTGCCCCAAAGTTTCTACCGGAGAGTCAAGACGAAAACGTGTGCCAACCCCTATGCATAAGTTCATTGAACCCGCAAGTTGATCACCAAAACATACATCAAGTAGATCACGTGAATATCCCATTGTCACCACAGATAAGCACGGCAAGACATACATCAACTGTTCTCAAATCCTTAAACTCAATCCGACAAGACAACTTGAAGGGGAAAACTCAATTCATCACAAGAGAGTAGAGGGGGAGAAACATCATAAGATCTAACTATAATAGCAAAGCTCGCGATACATCAAGATCGTGGCGAATCAAGAACACGAGAGAGAGAGAGATCAAACACATAGCTACTGGTACATACCCTCAGCCCCGAGGGTGAACTACTCCCTCCTCGTCATGGATAGCGCCGGGATGATGAAGATGGCCACCGATGAGGGATTTCCCCTCCGGCAGGGTGCCGGAATAGGCTTCTAAGAGGTTTTTGGTGGCTACAGAGGCTTGCGGCGGCGGAACTCCCGATCTATTGTGCTCCCCGATGTTTTTAGGGTATATGGTTATATATAGGCGAAAGAAGTCGGCCAGGGGAGCCATGTGGGGCCCACGAGGGTGGGGGGCGCCCAGGGGGGTAGGGCGCGCCCCTGACCCTCGTGGCAACCTCAAAGCTTCCCTGACGTCTACTCCAAGTCTCCTAGATTGCTTCCGTTCGAAAAATAACTCTCCCGAAGGTTTCATTCCGTTTGGAATTCGTTTGATATTCCTTTTCTTTGAAACACTGAAATAGGCAAAAAACAGCAATATGGGCTGGGCCTCCGGTTAATAGGTTAGTGTAGGATCGAAAGTATGTCTAGAGGGGGGGTGATTAGACTACTTGACCAAATAAGAATCTAGCCTTTTCCCAATTTTAGTTCTTGGCAGATTTTAGCAACTTAGCACAAGTCAAGCAATCAACCAACACATGCAATTCTAAGAGTATAGTAGCGGAATGTAAAACAATTGCATATGAAGGTAAAGGGGAGGAGTTTGAGGAGGAAAACGCAATTGGAGACACGGATGTTTTTGTCGTGGTTCCGATAGGTGGTGCTATCGTACATCCACGTTGATGGAGACTTCAACCCACAAAGGGTAACGGCTGCGCGAGTCCACGGTGGTTCCACCCATGAAGGGTCCACGAAGAAGCAACCTTGTCTATCCCACCATGGCCGTCGCCCATGAAGGACTTGCCTCACTAGGGTAGATCTTGACGAAGTAGGCGATCTCCTTGCCCTTACAAACTCCTTAGTTCAACTCCACAATCTTGTCTGAGGCTCCCAAGTGACACCTAGCCAATCTAGGAGACACCACTCTCCAAAAAGTAACAAATGGTGTGTTGATGATGAACTCCTTGCTCTTGTGCTTCAAATGATAGTCTCCCCAACACTCAACTCTCTCTCACAGGATTTGGATTTGGTGGAAAGAACATTTGAGTGGAAAGTAACTTGGGGAAGGCTAGAGATCAAGATTCATATGGTAGGAATCGAATATCTTGACCTCAACACAAGTGTAGGTGGTTCTCTCTCAGAAAATATATGTTGGAAGTGTAGGCACGTTCTGATGGCTCTCTCCACGAATGAAGAGTGGGTGGAGGGGTATATATAGCCTCCACACAAAATCTAACCGTTACACACAACTTACTAATCTCGGTGGGACCGAATCGTGGAACTCGGTCGGACCGATTTAGCAAATAATGTGACCATTAGGATTTTCGGTGGGACCGACATGTCAACTCGGTGGGACCGATATGGTTAGGGTTAGGGCATAACGTAATCTCGGTGAGACCGATTACACAAACTCGGTGGGACCGATTTTGGTAATAAGCTAACCAGAGAGTTGGTCAGGCAAACTCGGTGGGACCGATTCGCTCCTCTCGGTGAGACCGAAACGTTACGAAAGGGAAACAGAGAGTTTGCATTGCAATCTCGGTGGGACCGATCGCTCATCTCGGTTTGACCGAAATGTTACGAAGGGAAATAGAGAGATTACAATCCCATCTCGGTGAGACCGATATCCCTATCGGTGAGACCAATTTGACTAGGGTTTGTTGCAGTGGCTATGACAACTGAACTCGGTGGCACCGGATAGAAATAATCGGTGGGGCCGAGTTGGACTTTTGGTTTGGGTCATATGTGGATGTGAGAAAGTAGTTGAGGTCTTTGGAGCATATCACTAAGCATTTTGAGCAAGAAAGCCATTAAGCAACACCTCATCCCTCCTTGATAGTATTGGCTTTTCCTATAGACTCAATGTGATCTTGGATCACTAAAATAGAAAATGTAGAGTCTTGTGCTTTGAGCTTGAGCCAATCCTTTTGTCCTTAGCATTTGGAGGGATCCACTTTTCTCATCCATGCCATGCCAATCATTGAGCTTTCCTGAAATATTTATCTTGAAATAGCATTAGCTCAATGAGATATATGTTGTTAGGAATTACCAAAACCACCTAGGGTTAGTTGCACTTTCAATCTCCCCCTTTTTGGCAATTGATGACAACATATAGATCAAAGCTTCGACAAATGATAATAAGATTGAAAAACATCGTCGCTTTGAGAAGTATGTGAAAAGTAAGAGCTCCCCCTAAATTTGTGCATTATTTAAAATTTGCTTTGGACTGCAAGTGCACAATGAGTTAGGATCATGGGTTACTCTTCTATGTCACATACATCTTGGTGGAGCGCTCAAAATGATAATAATTAAACACATGCACTCATCACCAAGAAAAGTGAATGATCATATGAGGATATGATAGATAATATCATCCAACAAGCATTAATGTAGCATAGCATATGATCAAACACATGATCATCCAAGTATCTCACAAAAGGCATAAAGTATCAAGCAAACACACAAATAACGAAGTTCAACCACCAAAAAGACAAGAGAGATCAAAAGCAACACTCTCTCTCAAAGCCTATGATCTATACATTTTCTCCCCCTTTGGCAACAAGTTACCAAAAAGTTCACAAAAATGCATAGTGCTAAACGACTCTCAGGCTTGGTCTTCATGTGATGGTGTAGAGATGGTTCCAAGGACGAAGACTTCTGTTGATGTAGCTAGAGCTGGTGGAGTGGGTGCTGGAGCTGGAGGGACTGAAGTTGTGGCTGGTGCAGATGATGTAGCTTTGGTGTCTGGAACAGGCACTGCAGCAGATCTCTGACCTCTGGGCACTCTAGCAAAAGCATCTGTGGTAGACTTGCCCTTCTTCTCCTCCACATCCTCCTGAAGTTGCTCAACTGTAGTTTGGATCTCAGTAACTTTTACATCAAGAGCATAAAACTTCTGCTCTATGATTCTCTCCAAGCTCACCTGGTTTTGAGTCAGGGTGGCCAAGCCCTTCTCAATCCTCATGGTGGAGGCAATCAAGTAGCCAAGCTGTTCTTGCTTGCTCTTTAGGAAAATCTGAGATGCCTCTTCAGCAGTTGGCATCTTAGCAGCTTTCTCAGCCCTTGCTTTCTCTTTCTTCTCTTGTGCTTGCACAGATGATGGTTCATTTTCATCCATCACAATGGTGTTGTCTTCATAATCAGGGTAGATGGGCAGGTGCTCCTTGTCCAAAAAATATGTGCATGTGCCCATCTTGGAGTTTATGAGCTCCTGAATGTGTGGGGCATACCCACAACTCCTCTTCTGATCAGCAGCAGTCCTTTTGATTGTTTCCACAATCAGGCTCATGACTTTGAATTTCTGAGGCACATCAAATATATGCAGCAAGTTGATTGCATGGCCTCTGATCATCTTGTGATCACCTGACTTGGGCAGCAAAGTGTGCCTTAAGATCTAGTTGATAGTAGGCAATCCTGACAACAGGTAATGCACAGATCCAAACTTATGTGTCTCTAGTGCAGCATCTGGGATCTCTCTTACATGTGAGCCATAGTGTTGTGGTCTTTCTTCTTCTTGGCATAGACATCCAAGTCATCCTCATTCTCTTTTGGAGCATTAATCAGCTCAGACCATTCTTCAACTGTTGATTGGTACCTTGTACCCTCTGACATCCAGACTATCTTCCCATCTGGGTAGAAGTGAGCTGTGGAGTACAACTGCATTATGAGCTCAACATTCCACTTGGTGAGCTTCTGGCCAACAAAGTCATCTACTCCACAAGCATTGAAACTGTCATACACTCCTGGATAGTGCTCTTCATTCTTCCCGATGTACTCCCAGTCAACGCATCTCATGTCACATACTATGGGCTTCTTTTCGAGCAACACTGTCTCATAGAAATCTTGCTGTTCCTTAGTGTGGAACCTGTAGTCCACTACATTTCTTCTTCTGACAACATAGGGATCAGTCTGTCTCCACAGTCTCAGACCTACATCCTTCCTGAGCTTCATATCTTCTGCAACTGGATGAGTATCATTATGATCAGGAATCTTGGGCTTCAACTTTCTCAAGACAAGTGAATCTTCATCTTCTTCAGCTGCTTTAGGCACTGGGGCCTTGTTCTTTTCTTCATATGGAATACTCTTGGTGTTCCTCTTAGGTGCAGACTTGGGCTTAGGAGCAGCAGCCTTGGGAGCATCTTTGGGATTAGATGGAGCAGCCCTTGATCTTATAGCATCTCCCATTAGCTTATGAGCTTTAGGTGCTGGTGCAGCAACCTCTTCCTCTTCTTCTTCCATCATTGAAGGCTTTCCAACAACTCTGGCCATGGTCTTCCTGACCCTTTCTTTCCTTTTTTTTCAGCCACAACTGGTTCTTTCGGTTCAGATCCCAAAGCTTCTTGAGTGGATGCTCTGACCTTTAGCATAGGAACTCTCTTGGCTGGAGCTTTTCTGTTCATTCCTGGCTTTGTTGATGCAGCAGTGCCAAACTCTTTCTTTACCACTTTCTTCTTGGAAGTGGCCTCATCCTCAGCTGCAATGTAGTCCTCATCCTCTGAATCAGATGTTCTCTTCTTCCTTGTCCTAGTAGCTGCCTTGGGCAAGTTACTAGGTGTGCTCCTGCTACCCTCATCATAGCTGCTTGAGGGACTAGTGCGCTCACTCAACTGAGCCTGTTCTTCATACTTGTTCTGACTGTCACTCTGATCTGACATGATGCAAACTCTGACAGCAGACCCTGTGAATAGGTGTAGATGAGGTAGAGTAGATGAGCATCACAAAGCACAGAGGTTTTTGCAAAAAGATTGAGTCAAAAACTTAGTTTTAGTTTTCCACAGAAAGCATTTCGGAGCTACCGATTTGTGAACTGGTGATACCGAAGCAGCTTTTGGAACCTAAACTAGTGAACTCGGTCAGACCGAGTCACAGTTCGGTGGCACCGAGACTGCTAGAGTTTCACAAAGAATCAAACTCGGTCACACCGATTTGCAATTCTAGGTCAGACCGAAAATCGCTTGTGCAACGGCCTAAGCCAAATCGGTGAGACCGATTTCAACAACTCGGTCGGTCCGAGATGAATTCGGCGAAAACCTAACCCTAAATTTTCAATCCAAGACTAATCTACGGAGTAGTTTTGCTAGATAGGAGGATTTCAAACGTGGCAAGATTCATGGCAATGCAATGTGCTAGGAATCGGAGTTAAGAATAGCACAAAGTTCAAATCCATACCCTAATGCGGTGATGGATTTGCTACGGTGACAACGGTGGAGCAGAATCCCGTTGATGGAGACGGAGACCAGCGGCGGGAGGTCGCTGGCGACGAGGAGGATGATCCGGAGAACCGAAGAGGCAGAGCAGGCTGTGCGCGGGCGAAGGGTTTTTGAAAAATTTCCAAATTTTGGCCCGGGGATATATATAGCCTGACCCTGTCGGTGTGACCGAGTGGAACAACTCGGTGGCACCGAGATGCATTACTACAAGCAGTTACTGCAACTCGGTGTGACTGAAAAGTTCAAATTGGTTGCACCGAGATTGAAAACCTAGATCAACTTAGTGATCTCGGTATGACCGAAAAGTTCAAATTGGTCAGACGGAAACACACAAAGAGGTTTGGAAGTTTAAGTCTATGACGAATCGGGGACCCCGAGTGCTCCTCACACAGAGTGGTTCGAATCTGACTAGATCAAACTTTGTGATATAGCATGAATAGAGTTTGAGACAAGAAGAGCATAGATAGCTAGAGAAGGTTCTTAGGCATTCTTGTCCATCCACTTGGCAAAAGAAAAGAAACCAAACAATCAAAGCTACAAGTGGATGTCCTCGAATGAGTAAATTATGCAACCAACATGCTCACACAATAAAATGGCAAATGAAATATGTGACAAAGCATGAACAAACACTTCTAGCATCTATGAAGCAATTTGCGATGACTAGGTCATCTATATATGAGTATATTGACTTAGGAGTCAAATGAGAGCATTTGATCATAGGTCATACTCATCGTTTAAGCACAAGTGGGGTTACCACTTTTACATAAAGCATTGTTGTGTTCACACCATTAGAGTTGCTTTGGCTCAATTCTTTTAGTAAAGCTCCCCCTAGATGTGAGATCCCCCGTAAGAGGGATGTACTAACCTTGGGTTTTGTCGATGATGACTTCATGTTGGTGTTGAAGATGTGGATGCTCAATGTTGATGTAGATCATTTGGAGCAATCCATTGGAGTGAGTTGCACTTTCAAAACCTACACGGGTTAGTCCCACAAGGAACAAACAAGGATATCCATAGACATAGAGTGATGCACACACACAAGATGATGTCTATGAAAGCATTAGGTTACCTTGTCCCTTGTCTTACTAACAAGAGGGTTTGTGACTCCTTGAAATCGTGCAAGATGTGGAAGTTGATTGCACTTGTGCTTGCCAAAATGATAAGAGTGAAATATGTTGGCGGAGTCACCCTCAAGAACTCTCTAGTTCTTCTTCTTCGGGATCCTCATCATCTTGATGGGACTCCTTGGAGTTGTAGTTGTACTCGATGAAGTAGATCTTGATGTAGTCTTGGGAACCCACTTGACCAAGGCCTTAGGAGCTTCTTCAAATGCATCAATCTCCCTTGAAGCTTATCCTTGACTTTCTGCTTGTGGTCTTGTGGTGGAAGATCATCTTGAGCTTGTGTCCCTTTCAAATAAGTAGGATCATACTTCTCTTGTTGAGGAACAAACATCTTCTTGGGGTATTGATCTTCTTCCCACTCAACTCCATTGGCATTGAACTTTCGTTCAAAACCAACACCTTGGTTCTTCCGGTGCCTTCCTTGCTTGCGTACAATTCCTCGAATTGCTTACTCCTGGCAAGGCTCTTGTAAACACCTTTCTTATAATTCCCTTCAATAAGCTATTTTCTTGCTCAAGTGTAACTTGGCTAAGAGAATCATTAGTGGAATCAAGAGAACTACTAGAAGCAACAACATTTGATTTAGCATGATTATTGTTACTACTAGAGGAAGAATCTTTCTTGTTCTTGTTACTAGACTTGACTTGAGGCATGTAAGTAGATAAGAGTAAACGCATGGCAATGTAAGAAGAACTTTTCTTGCGAAGATCATTATTGATTGCTTTTAAAAAATCATGTTCTTGCTCAAGGTTGAGCTTTTCAAAGCGTAACTTCTCACGAGTCCTTAAAAGTTCTCGATGATCTCCTAAGATAGTTTCATGAGCTAACTTAAGAGTGTTTAGTTCTTTAGTTAGGAGCTCAATCTTCTCCTTATCATTGTCATCCGTTTTATCTTGATTAGCATGATTAATTGATGTTTCATCGTAGTATTCATCACTAGTGTTGTCAACAAGTAAATCATCATCACCTAACAAGTCATCTTCATCACTATTGAAATCAACATACTCGGGGTGTGATACCTTTGGGCCTTTAGCCATGAAGCATCTTCCAAGTCCTTCATTTGGTGAATCAAATATGTCATAGGAGTTGGTAGACACAAGTGCTAGACCGGCAACACCTTCATCTTGAGTATATTCGGAGTCGGAGTGATAGCTTCACTCGGAGTGATTGTCAGAGTCGGAGCCGGATACCCATTCACCAACATGAGCTTGATGTCTTCGTTTTGTGTAGCTCCTTGATGACTTGTCCTTCCTTTCCGAATCCTTGCTTCTCCGGGATGTTCTTCGTTCATAACGATCATCTCTACTCCTTCTTTCTCTTGATGGTGATTCTTCTCTTCTACTTCTTCATTTTGGAGAATCTTCTCTTCTTTTGTAGGGTGCCGTACACTCATTGGAATAGTGTCCGGGTCTTCCACAATTGTAGCAATTATGCTCACGACTAGAAGATCTTTTGTCATTGTAGGACCTTGACTTGGAACTTCTTTCCTTGTTTCTACTCTTGTAGAACTTGTTGAAGTTCTTCACCATTAGGCTCAATTCTTCATTGAAGGTTTGTTTCTCACTTGATGATGTGGGAGCTTCACATGAGGCTTTGTAAGCACCACTTGACTTGTTGTGGAGCTCCTCCTTATCCTTGAGTGACATCTCATGAGCAACAATTCTTCCAATGACTTCCGTAGGCTTGAGATCTTTGTAATTGGGCATCATTTGAATCAATGTGCACACGGTATCATATTTTCCATCCAAAGCTCTTAGGATCTTCTTGATGATGAATTTGTCGGTCATCTCTTCACTTCCTAAGCCGGCAATCTCATTTGTGATAAGAGCAAGCCTAGAGTACATTTCAGCGACACCTTCACCATCCTTCATTTTGAACTTGTCAAGTTGACTTTGAAGCACATCCAATTTGGATTCCTTGATGGAGTCGGTACCTTCATGCATGTCAATCAAAGTATCCAAAATTTCCTTTGCATTCTCAAGACGGCTGATTTTGTTGAATTCTTCGGGGCACAATCCGTTGAAGAGGATATCACAAGCTTAAGCATTGTATTGCAGCATTTTCAACTCTTCCGCGGTAGCTTCACGGTTCGGTTCTCTCCCATCAAAGAATTCACCTTGCATGCCAATACACACAATAGCCCAAACGGCGGGGTTATGTCCAAGAATATGCATTTTCATCTTATGTTTCCAACTAGCAAAATTAGTACCATCAAAGTAAGGACCTCTACGGTGGTAATTTCCCTCGCTAGACGCCATACTCTCCTAGGTTGTGAAACCAAGGCTATGACTACCAAAAGGTATGGAAATCAAAGCAAATGGAGACCAAAGCTCTGATACCACTTGTAGGATCGAAAGTATGTCTAGAGGGAGGGTGATTAGACTACTTGACCAAATAAGAATCTAGCCTTTTCCCAATTTTAGTTCTTGGCAGATTTTAGCAACTTAGCACAAGTCAAGCAATCAACCAACACATGCAATTCTAAGAGTATAGCAGCGGAATGTAAAACAATTGCATATGAAGGTAAAGGGGAGGAGTTTGAGGAGGCAAACACAATTGGAGAAACAGATGTTTTTGTCGTGGTTCCGATAGGTGGTGCTATCGTACATCCACGTTGATGAGGACTTCAACCCACGAAGGGTAATGGCTGCGCGAGTCCACGGAGGGCTCCACCCACGAAGGGTCCACGAAGAAGCAACCTTGTCTATCCCACCATGGTCGTCGCCCACGAAGGACTTGCCTCACTAGGGTAGATCTTCACGAAGTAGGCGATCTCCTTGCCCTTACAAACTCCTTGGTTCAACTCCACAATCTTGTCTGAGGCTTCCAAGTGACACCTAGCCAATCTAGGAGACACCACTCTCCAAGAAGTAACAAATGGTGTGTTGATGATGAACTCCTTGCTCTTGTGCTTCAAATGATAGTCTCCCCAACACTCAACTCTCTCTCACAGGATTTGGATTTGGTGGAAAGAATATTTGAGTGGAAAGCAACTTGGGGAAGGCTAGAGATCAAGATTCATATGGTAGGAATGGAATATCTTGACCTCAACACAAGTGTAGGTGGTTCTCTCTCAGAAAATATATGTTGGAAGTGTAGGCACGTTCTGATGGCTCTCTCCATGAATGAAGAGTGGGTGGAGGGTTATATATAGCCTCCACACAAAATCTAACCGTTACACACAACTTACCAATCTCGGTGGGACCGAATCGTGAAACTCGGTCGGACCGATTTAGCAAATAATGTGACCGTTAGGATTTTCGGTGGGACCAACATGTCAACTCGGTGGGACCGATATGGTTAGGGTTAGGGCATAACGTAATCTCGGTGAGACCGATTACACAAACTCGGTGGGACCGATTTTGGTAATAAGCTAACCAGAGAGTTGGTCAGGCAAACTCGGTGGGACCGATTCGCTCATCTCGGTGAGACCGAAACGTTACGAAAGGGAAACAAAGAGTTTGCACTGCAATCTCGGTGGGACCAATCGCTCATCTCGGTTTGACCGAAACATTACGAAGGGAAACAGAGAGATTACAATCCCATCTCGGTGAGACCGATTTGACTAGGGTTTGTGGCAGTGGTTATGACATCTGAACTCGGTGGCGCCGGATAGAAAGAATCGGTGGGGCCGAGTTCGACTTTTGGTTTGGGTCATATGTGGATGTGAGAAAGTAGTTGAGGGCTTTGGAGCAGATCACTAAGCATTTTGAGCAAGAAAGCCATTAAGCAACACCTCATCCCTAGCTCCTTGATAGTATTGGCTTTTCCTATAGACTCAATGTGATCTTGGATCACTAAAATAGAAAATGTAGAGTCTTGTGCATTGAGCTTGAGCCAGTCCTTTTGTCCTTAGCATTTTGAGGGATCCACTTTTCTCATCCATGCCATGCCAATCATTGAGCTTTCCTGAAATATTTATCTTGAAATAGCATTAGCTCAATGAGATATATGTTGTTAGGAATTACCAAAACCACCCAGGGATAGTTGCACTTTCAGTTAGTCCCAAAAATAATATAAAAGTGTATTAAGGCCCATAAACATCCAAAACAAATAATATAATAGCGTGAATACTTCATAAATTATAGATACGTTGGAGACGTATCAAGTACTACGACGGAGGAGCACGAAACACGGCAGCCCAGTGCCATATGGCGATAAAAAATGATCTAATTTGCTAGTCATCTCATTGTTAGCATTATTCTATTCATGCCTCGCAGAGAACGTGACACGTGCGGAAAAACACCCGAAGCAAAAGAAGAAACATAGGAGCAAAAGAAGAAGGAAGATTATCACCCCAAATGATCTAATTCGCCGCGGAGTCGTAACTGCTTCTTCATCGCCTCCACGACCTCCATCTCCTTGCGCGTCTCCTCCGCCATCTTCTTCATTTTGTCCATGACGCGGGATTTCTCGACGCGAGCCTTCATCATCTGTTCCACGGCCGCATTATGTACCTTGATAGCAGCCGGGTGCTCGATGCGGAGCTTCGCCAACTCCTCCTTCTATTCCATGACGACGGCCTGCAGCATCTTCATCGAGGAACTACTATTCTCATGCAGCTTCTTCCAGCCGGCGTTCTTGTCCTTCAGCAGGTCGAGCTTGTGGTAGAGCTTCGCCTTGTCCTCCTGAAGTTGCAGGATTTCGCCGGTCGCCTTCTTCTCTGAGGCAATGCTCTTTTTCAGCAGCATCAGCAAGCCGACGGTCAACTCCCCCTGCTTATTGAGCTTAGCGGGCATGTCGTCGAGGCTCTCCTTCAGCAGCTCCACCAAGACGTGGATGAACTCCTTCTGCTTATTGAGGTGCTTATTGAGCTGATCGGGCATGCCGTGGAGGGATAACGACTCCGGTGCTGCCAGCTCGGCATGTTCGCCTCCGCGGCTAGGGCGCTCATGGGAGCCATCGCCTGCCCGTGAGAGATCTTTCGAGGTCTCTACATGGCAGCGAGCCCTCACTTTTTTTCCGTAGCCTTGGTTGCCGCTCCCTTGTTACGAGTAGTTCTCGACCTAGAGCTCTGCACACCGGCCATGGCAAGGACGGACGAAGAAGAAGGACTTGTGAGGAGGAAAGGTAGAGTAATTTTCGGTTAGGTAGTTCCCCTTTTTATAACCTAAGTACTAGCACTAGTACTAACACTTGCATAGTGGGAACACGTTCAGGTTTGGTACGTACTAGTAGGTGTGAGCAGGCTTGCAGTTAATTGTAGCACTAGTACTTTCGAATGTGATGGGAACAAGGTAAAGATTAATTGATGGTTTTGGTTTCGAGGCCCGAAATGGCTCCCGATGAGTTTAGTGGAATGTAAATTTCAAGTAGACTACACTGCTCAAATGCGTAAATATTATGTTACTGTCAAAAATTGGCACAAAATATGAAGGAGACCAATGGAAGTACTACTAGCAACCCATAATTTAACTACTGACATGCGCGCAGTGGAGTAGTAATGTCTTTCTTCCGCCCTCACGTCCACTCAATTTGCATGCGCTGTATTAATTGACCATTAATGAAGTGAAGGACTTTACACGCGTCAAATTATCACATGGGGTGGATCTTGGTACAAAATTGCGTCTGCGTGTGTACCCGCGTGTGCGTGCGAGGGAATGAGTGCGTGCGTGGCGTGCGTGCACATCTTCGCTTCGTGCATGTACCGCCAGTGTGTGGCTCAGAGAGGACGAGTACATTCTTCTGGAACTAGCAGCACGTCACTGTGATCAATCCACACAAGGAGGTCGTGACAACGCCTCCACATGTGCCACGTGGCTTCATGAACTGTAAGAGAGACACTCTGTAGCGTGCCATTGAAATTCTTTACGTGTTTTGCACATACTCGAAATACTAGTAAGGTACACGTGCATTGCACGCATCAGATTTGGCAACCAAATTATGAATAAATACCACACTATAGCATGTAATCTCTAAGTCATATATGCCTGATGTAGACCTTCGTTTAATTCTTATAGTTCATCTCATTCAAAATCAATTAGTTTTTATAAAAAAGCTAGGGGCTCTTTGATTCGTAGGATTTCCAAAACGCGGGAATAGGAAAAAACATGGGATTAGAGTGGAATGTTGTCTTGAATCCTACAGAATTGTACGAGTGTTTGATTGTGCATAGAAAAAACACAGAATTCTTTCAAAGAGGTTTGAGTGGATGGGATGTTTCCTATGAAATCTAGTGCAAATGAATCCTATGAAAAAATTCCTATGGTTTACAATCCTACGAATCAAACAACCAAGATAGGAAAAATTCCTAAGGATTAGAATCCTCCAAAATTCCTTTGAGAATCCTTTGAATCAAAGAATCCCTTAATCTATTTTATGATTCATGGAATTGTGGGTTGTAAAGCATAAAGTAAAAACAAATAATGGCAATTCAACTAGAAAAAAAGTTTGGGCAGTTATGATACGGAAGATTCTAGAACACAGGAGAACCACTATTGTTTTGAGGTTTGTGCATTATGCTTAAGTTCAACCATGGAGTCTGCTAGATTGTACATGTGGAAAAATCCGGTGGGGGGCTAGAAGATGGTGCGAGGGGCCAAGTGGAGGGAGACTATGAAGGAGTGCACAAGTGCGAGATCGATATTTAGAGAGAGGGGGCGAGAACGTGCGTTATTGAGCGCAGTGGCGGAGCCATGAAAAATAAATGAGCTGGGGGGCCAAGCATTGCTAATCCTTTACGAGGAGGGCCAATTCATCAACTTAAACCATTTTACCAGAAATTGTCTAATTATCACATTCATATTAGCCTCAATATATAGTGATGTTAGGGGGGCAGGGCCCTTGCTGCCCCCTGTCTTTGCCATTGTGCGCGCGTCTGAGAGATGAAGCGGAAGGCATGGATGATGAGAGGGGGACGTTGGATATATAATTAATGTGGTGCCGTCCATGGATCAAATTATTTCGTGGATTGGATTTCACTTGCCTATCTACGGTCAGCTATATATGTAATCCTATATAGAGAGGTATAGATTGGTCGATGTGGACATGGGAAAGAGGGTGAGACATCACTAGATATATAGATTGATCGGTTTGTGTGGAAAACTATGAAAGACCTAGCTATATACACACACACATAGAGGAACATCGATCGTTGTGCATGCACGTGAGAGATAAATAATGCCCGATATGATGGAGATGGGGAGGTGTGTGTGTGTGTGCCTGCATGGGAGGCTGACCTGAACAAAAAGATTGCATGTGTGCGATGGATAATGCCGACTGGTAGTGTGTGTGCATGCATGCACGAGAGAAAGTTAGTGGTACAATTATAAAGAGAAGACGACTGTGTGGGTGTAAAAGACTAGGTGAGGTCATAATCAATGTAAAGTTGAATTCAAATATTTGAATAAGAGATCATGATGTTTGAAACCCATGCATGCATGAATATAACGGAGATCTGCGTGGTGTGGTTTGGAAACAAGCATGTTGTAATGTATACACATTGAACAAGGTCAGACTGATTTGAATTTGAGATATCGATGGCAGACATCTGATACGTCTCCGTCGTATCTACTTTTCCAAACACTTTTGCCCTTGTTTTGGACTCTAACTTTCATGATTTGAATAGAACTAACCCGAACTGACGCTGTTTTCAGCAGAACTGCCATGGTGTTATTTTTGTGCAGAAATAAAAGTTCTCGGAATGACCTGAAAATCCACGGAGCAACTTTTCAGAATTAATAAAAAATACTGGCGAAAGAATCTGCATCAGGGGGCCCACACCCTGTCCACGAGGGTGGGGGGCGCGCCCCCTCCCCTAGGGCGCGCCCCCCTGCCTCGTGGTCCCCCTGGACGTCCACCGACCTCAACTCCAACTCCATATATTTGCTTTCGCGGAGAAAAAAATAAGGGAGAAAGTTTCATCGCGTTTTACGATACGGAGCCGCCGCCAAGCCCTAATCTCTCTTGGGAGGGCTGATCTGGAGTCTGTTCGGGGCTCCGGAGAGGGGGATTCATCACCGTCGTCATCATCAACCATCCTCCATCACCAATTTCATGATGCTCACCGCCGTGCGTGAGTAATTCCATCGTAGGCTGCTGGACGGTGATGGGTTGGATGAGATTTACCATGTAATTAAGTTAGTTTTGTTAGGATTTGATCCCTAGTATCCACTATGTTCTGAGATTGATGTTGCTATGAATTTGCTATGCTTAATGCTTGTCACTAGGGCCCGAGTGCCATGATTTCAGATCTGAACCTATTATGTTTTCATGAATATATGTGAGTTCTTGATCCTATCTTGCAAGTCTATAGTCACCTATTATGTGTTATGATCCGACAACCACGAAGTGACAATAATCGGGATACTTCTCGGTGATGACCGTAGTTTGAGGAGTTCATGTATTCACTATGTGTTAATGCTTTTGTCCGGTACTCTATTAAAAGGAGTCCTTAATATCCCTTAGTTTCCACTCGGACCCCGCTGCCACGGGAGGGTAGGACAAAAGATGTCATGCAAGTTCTTTTCCGTAAGCACGTATGACTATATTCGGAATACATGCCTACATTACATTGATGAATTGGAGCTAGTTCTGTGTCACCCTATGTTATAACTATTACATGAGGAATCGCATCCAACATAATTATCCATCACTGATCCAATGCCTACGAGCTTTTCACATATTGTGTTTTTCTTATTTACTTTACCGTTGCGACTGTTACAATTACTACAAAACTGCTACTGTTACTTTTGCTACTGTTACCGTTACTTCCATACTACTTTGCTACTAAATACTTTGTTGCAGATACTAAGTTATCCAGGTGTGGTTGAATTGACAACTCAACTGCTAATACTTGAGAATATTCTTTGGCTCCCCTTGTGTCGAATCAATAAATTTGGGTTGAATACTCTACCCTCGAAACTGTTGCGATCCCCTATACTTGTGGGTTATCAACATCATTTGGCCACATTGCATCCGTGCAAGGACACACTATTCTAATTGGAGATGATGGGTGGCTTTCGCATCACATATCTATATCTATACCCCTATATATATTATATTTTATATTTTTTATATTGTGTGCGGGTAACTTTAACTTAATTTGAAGGATGGTCGTTGGATGAGGCCAATCCGATGGTGCAGAGATGGCAAATTTGAGCACTATTGGCCATTGGATATCATCTAGATTCCACCAGATTTTGCCACATGTACAATCTAGAAGACTCCATGGTTGAACTTAAGCATAATGCACAAACCTCAAAACACAAGCACTTCTTCTTTGTTCTAGAATCTTCCGTATCAGAATTACCCAAATGTTTTTCTACATGATTTGCCATTATTTGTTTTTACTTTATGCCTTACAACGCACAATTCCATGAATCTTAAAATAGATTAGATTTCTTATAAAAACTAGATGATTTTAAATGAAATGAACTATAAGAATTAAATGAACATCTACATCATGCATATATGACTCAAAGCTTACATGCTATAATGTGGTATTTATTCATAATTTGGTTGCCAAATCTCATGCGTGCAATGCACGTGTACCTTACTAGTCTAAATGGTGTTTGTGTGTGTGTTGTGTGTGTTAAACACATTGTACGTAGTATATCATACATGGTTTGGATTCCGAACATCTAGCTAGAGCATACATGTACTATGATTTGAATTCAACACAAAATGGATACATATATTTGAATTTGAGATCGTATGTACATGTAGTTCGTATTTATATAGGAATTTACTTCTCCTATATTCATGTCATGTGTTGTGAAGATAATATTTAGATGGTTGTATAACTAACCCGAGTACAATCCCATTCAAACAGGGAAAATGTACTCAAATTTAGTCCATATGCTAGAAACCACACATTGTTTTTTTATTGTTGAGGGAAGTGCAAATTGTTTTGGTACTGTACACATTATGTTTGTTGTCCCGATTTTTTTTAGTTTTTTTGTTGTATTTGAATGCATTTCTAGTAATATAGTAAAACAGGACATGGCTCTCTCTAGTGATGAGGTGCGAATTGTCTTTTTTTGGGGTACACGTTAAGCTTGTTCTCCCAAAATTTCAAGCCGCGCCTTGTTATGCCGAAATTTCAAACTAGCGTATTTGTCTATCGTGCTGCGAAACTCCCGCCTCTTCAACCCGCTCCTTGTTACCCCAAAATATTTAAGATATATCTTTGTCTCGTTGTGCTCTGACAACTCCCTCCATCTCAACCCGCGCCCTGCTATTACAAAAATACAACGCGCGCGAAAACTCCCACCTCCTTTGAAATCCCGACATGTGAAATGCCCGTGATACCCCTGAACCGAAAGAACTGCCTCTAATCGGTGGGGGTACTTCCGTAACTTACCCCACATTTCGGACAAGCGCGTCCCTAAGCCATGGTTCCCCACTCCAATCCCATCCGCCCACCCATTCATACACCGAGGCCGCGAAAACCCGCGAAGCCCCACACCCTCCTCTGTCCGCCACCCAGCCGGAGCCTCTTCCCCGGCGATGTCGTCCACAGCAACACCTCGACGTCCCTCATCCACCGTACCGTATGATGATCCGTCGTCGATCTCGTCGTCCCGGCGGTTCAGCCACCCCGTCCTCCACCTCCAAGGAGCTGCCCCGATGTTACCCTCATCTTTCGCGCCACCTCCATTCCCACACCGCCGTCTTCACCTGCACTAACGGAAGAGCAGCATCATCACTATTTCCTCGGATGAAGCCGCGGCCTAATCGGCGCCACCAAAGAGGTTGTACACTAATCGCCGCATTTTCTTCTTGATTCGATCTCACGGTGCTGCCGGCGCTCGGTCCCGAGCCGACACGGCGCGACTCCATCCACGGCGGCATTGCCGGCCACTTCCTCCACGGTGTTGCTCCCTCGGCGGCGACGTCCACATCAGTAGGACTTGCTGCTGCTTTAGCTCTCGCTCGCGCTGCTGCTCTTCTCTTGCTCTCGGTCCCCTGCCTGGTCTGCTCTTGCTCTTTCTCTCACTACAGGAAACAGGTAATTTGCCGTCTGTGGATCACAGACGGCAAAGGCCTAAATCCAGACGACAAAGAGTTTGCCGTCAGGAAGCAGACGGCAAAGTCAGACGGCAAAGATAAGTCGGCAAAGAGTACTTTGCCGTCTGATTTTCATCAAACAGACGGCAAAGACTTTGCCGCTAGCCAAATCTACTTTGCCGTCATCCTTATAAATCACAGACGGCAAAGAAAAGTACTTTTGCCGTCAGCCAGACTACATCTTTGCCATCAGCTATTTTTGTCTTTGCCGTCAGCCTCATATACACAGACGGCAAAGAAAAGGATCAAATAAAAAAACACACATCAGTGTTGTTCCCGAGGGATGCGGTCAACGCACGTAGTGCACTGCCCATGTTTCTTCTTCTTTTAACATGCAAAGGCTCGGCCATGTTTATTGCTTTCATTGCATGACAGTGCCGTCAGTACATAATGTAAACATGACCCGAAAAAACTAAAGCTACAGAATAGTCCTGGAAATTAACACAAAGGACCCTAAAAAATAAATCTAAAAATCAATCGGGTCCTTCTTCTCCCCTACAGTGCTCTGTTTGCCCCGCCGCCCGGCCTCAACGCTGGCTGCACTGCTCTGCCGTGCTCTGCTCGCTGCGCCGTCTCCAAGACCTGCTCAGCCATGTCGCTCCGGCCTAGCCGCGCTCGGGAGCTGACTCGCTCTGACGCCACGACGAGGCAGCGAGGGAGGTCGGGGATGGGCGGTGCTTGACCGACGGAGCTCATGAGGTGGAGCGCCCAGCTGCTCTGGCGGCGGAGCTCGCGAGGCGGAGAGCACGACCAGCGGGTGAGGAGGAGCTCGGAGTGTGGACGGGATCGGGTTGCAGTCCACTGTTGCAACATCTCGTGATGTCGTCCGCGCGGCGTCATCGTCGAGGTCGCCCCCGTGGTCGATGTTGAGGTCGTCGGAAGAGAGAGGGAGCCGCCTGCAGGACCTCATGGTGCGGTTGGTGGTGCGACGCGCGCGGACGCGGGCGGTGCTTGGCGGCACGCCGACGCGCTGACGCGGGCACAGGCAGCGGTCGACGGTGGCGCGGGCGGAGGCGGGCAGATGGCGGCGCTCGGCGGCGTGCGGTGGCGGGCCATGCTCGGCGGCGCGTGGAGGCGGGCGGCGCTCGGCGGCGGTTGCGCGTGGAGGCGGGCACAGGCAGCGGGCGAGAGATGAGGCGAGCGATGGCTGCCATCGGGTGAGAGAGAGAGAAAGATGCGGGCAGAGAAGAGAGAGACGAACGAGGGGAGAGGATAACGCAGGCCAGCGGGTGGTGGTGGCCCAGTCACCAGCGCATTGGGGCGTGCGTGGGTGGTGGTGGGCCAGCGGGTGGGGGTGTGCGTGGGTGGGTTGGGGCGCGCACGGTGAGAGAGAGAGGCGGGTGCGGGTGGCCCAGATCGTGCCATGTCATCGATCCAGGAGATCGATCCGTGTGCTGTGTTTCTTCTTTGCCGTCTGTGTTTTTATTTACAGACGGCAAAGTGAGCACTTTGCCGTCTGTAAATAAAAACACAGACGGCAAAGACCTTTGCCGTATGTTTTTTTATTTATAGATGGCAAAGTATACTTTGCCGTCTTTTTTTTATTTACAGACAGCAAATTGAGCACTTTGCCGTCTGTTATTTTCTTTGCTGTCAGTCTTTTTAATTACAGACGGCAAAGTATGTTTTGCCGTCAGCCGTTCTTTGCCGTCGGCAACTGTCGGCAAAATTGGTCTTTGCCGTCTGTCCCGATGAAAAGCTTACGGCAAAGAACAATACAAACGGCAAATCTCCTGTTTCCTGTAGTGTCTTGCTCGCGCTACTGCTCTCGCTCTTGCTCTTGCTTGTGATGCTGCTCCGATTTAGGTACACTTCAGTCGACTGAATCGACTTTTGGGTCAGTCGATTTTCAGGGGGTGGGGGGCTCGCCAGAGTTAAGGAAGAACCAGCCGCAGTAGGGAGGGAGGCTCGCCGGAGAGGTACCCCACTATCTATCTTAGGGTTTAGGGTGGGGGTGGTGGTCACTGGCGGTGGTGGGCGGTGACGTGGGGATCGCCGGAGAAAAATCTCGGCATGGGGGGGGGCCTGGAGGGATGGCCGGGGCGGCGGCTGACCGGCGGTGGGGAGTGTTTTCGGGGCGGGCGGGATGGCGCACCGCCGGCCGCGGGCGGCGGGGGGCGGCTATTTGGCCGGTGGTGGCTGGCGGCTCAGGGGGTGGAGGTTGAAGATGAACTGCAAGCCCTTGATTTCGTATCCAACGGCTGACCAGAGATGACCAGAGATGAAAAAGTCAGTCGACTGACGTGTAGCCTCACCTCTAGTGCGTTCAGTTTCGATAGTAAAATTCAGTTTCGACAGCAAAATTCAGTTTCGACAGTTAAGTTCAGTTTCGTCAGTTAAATTCAGTTTCGACAGTTAAGTTCAGAGATGAGCGGCTGATGTATTTTACATATAGCACTTTGTGGTTATGTATTTTACGTCATCTATTGGAGATGCTATTAGAATTCCACTCAGGTTAACGTTGTCTCTCTTGTCCTGCTTCAGTCTCGGCGTCGTACAACTCACCGGAGCTGCTCAAAGGACGAAACCCTCCACCACAGCGGAGCAGTACCTCGGGCTCCATCTCCAGACGCCTAAGATCTTCTTCCCCTCCTCCGGCATCCAAGTCAGCCGGAGCATCCTCACCGGCCAACCCAATCACGCTGAGATCGGCATGGCTTTGCCAAAGAGGTTGTACACTTATTGCATCTCTTTTTTACTCTACATGTTATATATATTGTCCACTGAGCACACGTAGTAATGTGAAATACGATTATTTTATCCTACTATATGACAAGAGTGAGGTACCAAGCAACTTAGCTATCCGTGATGGACTCTCTTGAACGCCATCATTATTTATCTCTGCGCATTTGAGCTGTGCATTTGTCGATGGGCCTGGGAGTTGAGCTAGTAGGGCAGTGGCCTGGGTCCAAAGTAATAGAAGTAGCACAAAAACATTTTTTAGTGTAGGCTTTTCCTTGCTCAAGCCTGCCTACTAGAATCGCCAGTGCTTGAAAGGAAAAGTGAATGAAAACATAGGAATTGGAAAGTTTCCTATGGTACTACTATTCATGAATTTGGTTCAAAGGAATGGAGCAAAGGAAAACTGTAGGATTTGTTCCTTTAGTGTCTCCTTGAAAGAAAAACCGTAGGATATTGTTTCTTGAGCTCTTCTGAAGTGGTCTCAGTTCTGGACTTGTTTTGCTGCAACACTTATTTGCAGTGGTCGCCAACTTTGACAACCAGTGTATATGATATGCTGCTTTGTTCCCTATATTTGCACTGGTGGCGAACTTTGATGCCCAGTGGATGTAATATGTGTAATAGCCATGATAGCCTAGCGTAAGTTGCTTGCTTATTTATTTCCTTATTGTCTTGTTTATTTGTTTGCTTGTAGTCAGTGCAGTTCTTTTTCCGTGGTTTGCTAGTGGCCGCAATAACCTATTTTTTAAAACTAGGCCACAATAACCATGGGCTACATATTTACTGTAGTTACCATGGGCCTCCTACAGGACGTAGATACAATGGGCCTTCTAAGGGCCGTAGAAACAATGGGCCTTCTACGGGCCATAGACACAATGGGCCTTCTATGGGCCGTATCATCAATGGGCCTTCTACAGGCCGTATGATCGGTTGGCCAAACATGGGCCAATAACAGACCGCATTATGGCTGTAAACGGGCTAGAGTTGGAGTCTTCCGTTCATGGACCAACCATAACGGGCCGTCGTTAATCAGCCGTATTTGATGGCGGTATGAAAACAGCCCAACGTATTAACGGGCCACAAACGGGCCGACTGTAATGATGACCCACAAGTGTAGGGGATCTATCGTAGTCCTTTCGATAAGTAAGAGTGTCGAACCCAACGAGGAGCAGAAGGAAATGACAAGCAGTTTTCAGTAAGGTATTCTCTGCAAGCACTGAAATTATCGGTAACAGATAGTTTTGTGATAAGGTAATTCGTAACGGGTAACAAGTAACAAAAGTAAATAAGGTGCAGCAAGGTGGCCCAATCCTTTTTGTATCAAAGGACAAGCCTGTACAAATTCTTATATAGAGAAAAACACTCCCGAGGTCACATGGGGATTATCGTCAAGCTAGTTTTCATCACGCTCATATGATTCGCGTTCGTTACTTTGATAATTTGGTATGTGGATGGACCGGTGCTTGGGTACTGCCCCTTCTTGGACAAGCATCCTACTTATGATTAACCCCTATTGCAACCATCCGCAACTACAAAAGAAGTATTAAGGTAAACCTAACCATAGCATGAAACATATGGATCCAAATCAGCCCCTTACGAAGCAACGCATAAACTAGGGTTTAAGCTTTTGTCACTCTAGCAACCCATCATCTACTTATTACTTCCCAATGCCTTCCTCTAGGTCCAAACAATGGTGAAGTGTCATGTAGTCGACGTTCACATAACACCACTAGAGGAGTGACAACATACATCTCATCAAAATACCGAACGAATACCAAATTCACATGACTACTTATAGCAAGACTTCTCCCATGTCCTCAGGAACAAACGTAACTACTCACAAATCATATTCATGTTCATAATCAGAGGGGTATTAATATGCATAAAGGATCTGAACATATGATCTTCCATCGAATAAACCAACTAGCATCAACTACAAGGAGTAATCAACACTACTAGCAATACACATGTACCAATTTGAGGTTTTGGGAGAAAGATTGGATACAAGAGATGAACTAGGGTTTGAGAGGAGATGGTGCTGGTGAAGATGTTGATGGAGATTGACCCCCTCCCGATGAGATGATCGTTGGTGATGACGATGGTGATGATTTCCCCCTCCCGGATGGATGTTTCCCCGGCAGAAGAGCTCCGCCGGAGCCCTAGATTGGTCCCACCAAGGTTCCGCCTCGTGGCGGCGGTGTTTCGTCCCGAAAGCTTGCTTATGATTTTTTTAGGGTAAAAGACTTCACATAGCAGAAGATGGTCACCGGAGGTCTGCCAGGGGGCCCACGAGGTAGGGGGGCACGCCCCCACCCTCGTGGCCAGGGTGTGGGCCCCCTCTTGTCCTTTCTTCACTCAATATTTTTCATTAATTCCAAAAATAACTTTCGTGGAGTTTCAGGGCTTTTGGAGCTGTGCAGAATAGGTCTCTAATATTTGCTCCTTTTCGAGCCCAGAATTCCAGCTGCCGGCATTCTCCCTCTTCATGTAAACCTTGTAAAATAAGAGAGAATAGGCATAAGTATTGTGACATAACATGTAATAACAACCCATAATGCAATATATCGATATAAAAGCATGATGCAAAATGGACGTATCATGTAACCACGGGCTGAATTTGGCCCACAAGCAGAAAATGACAGTAACGGGCCGTAAGTAAATGAATGCTGGAAATGAGCCCAAGAATATATGGGCCCTGAGAAGGCCGAAAGATAACATGGGCTGGAAACGGCCCAATGAAATAATGAGTCGTTAATGGGTATAAAGTGATACACTGTTCATTACGGGCCAGTTTCACCACGGGTCGTTAATGGGCCAAGAGTTACAAAGGGCCTCATATGGGCTGAAAGACGTCATGGGCTATACATGGGCCGGAAGTTAAAACGGGCTGGAATCATATTGGACGGCCCAGATGATGCTACTGGGCCCAATTCGGATAGGTTGTAACGGGCCCTGGGTTAGCGGGTTGTAAATGGGCTATATGCGAACAGGCCGTTAACAGGTTTTTCCGTGGGCCGGCCCGCCTCCTTTTGACCAAGTCAAACGGGCCGGCCTTTTCACAAGAATGGGCCTCTGTTGGGCCGTGCCATGTGTCGACGTATCATAGGCGTCTTCGGTCCAATGAGTGGATGACATCTGTCCCAACGGTGAGCCGACACGTGTTTCCTCCAGCCAATGATGATTTTACACGTGGAAAATCCCCATTAGTTGGGGTTGTTAACGGGTTATTGGATCCAAAATCGGACCCGATAGCTTAACGGTGTTCCGTTACGGTGGATGCCACGTGTCGGTCACCCTTGACGAAAGCACTTCTATGACGCGCGATTTATCGTCATGGAAGTGGACACTTCCGTGATGATAATTTTGGTAATGTCATGGAACACTTCTACGACAGCACAGGTATGACTATCTTGATTCTGTCATAAAATCGTCATGGATGTACATGCATGAAAGAAAACGTGACCTACTGTGACAAACACATATCATCACGGAAGTGTATTTTTTTGTAGTGCGCCTGGTAGATAACATCAAAGGCAGAACAACCACAACTTCTGCAAATGAACTCCAAAATCAACAAATGGGATCTTATTGGATAAATGATGACAAACCCTATCCAACAAAGAACTAGCAATGGAGAAGAAATTCCAATAGGATAAAGAAGAGAACCTTCCGCAAATATGAACAGGAAAAATCTCCAACATCGAAAACACAAAGATGATGCATACAAACTCCGTTTTTGATGAACTTGAGTTTGACAAGAAGACGAACACAAACTCTAAAACCTCACATAGAGAAAAACCAAATAAGAACCAATAAAGATGACGCCAATGATGAAATGGTTTGAGCTCTCTATGAACGATACGATCAATCTACTTACTCGACAGTCCCCATTGATAGTACAGTAATCAATCCTATAACCCGGTCTCCCAACTAACACCATGAGACTGGTAAAATAAAAGACCTACCAAGGCCAAACCTTTCCTTTGAGCATAATCCACTTGAGCTAGATGATGGTGATCATGCCTACCTCAATTTGGACCACCTTTCTTGTTAACGCATGCTTGGTGAAGACTACAATTTGCTCCCCCATATATACTTCACTATGTGAGAGCCACTCTTAGGCACATCTTCACAAGACCATTATCGTCAAATGGTCGACAAGCTTCAAGCATATGATCTCTTTGTGATGCTTCTCCTGAACTCGCACACCACAACCTTGATGACCATCACCACTTGATGTCATCCTCTCTTGGGCTATATGAAATCTTCCTTTTGATGCAGGCCATGAAAAGGTACCTAACCCCACATAGAAACACCGAACAAATAGATCATCGGTTAGTTCACAAAGCGCAATGGACAATGCTTACCATACTGTGAGATCACTCGATCCCACTTTGTCGGTGGGAAACGACACCTTTGGGACCACGAGGGTCCCTTCTACGGTTGCGGGGCACTGGGTGGTGAGGAGAGCAGGATCAGCAGTCAGTACAAGCACGCAGATCGTTTACCCAGGTTCGGGCCACAGAGATGTGTAATACCCTAGTCCTGCTTGGATGTGTATATCTGTGTTCTTGAGGAGCTCGAACTAGCTACAGGGGGGCGTAACTTGTCCAAGAGTACGAATCCTTCTCCTGGATGCCCTGGGTCTCCTTTTATAGGCGAAGGGATCGCCACAGTGGTACCAGGAGGTGGCATCGGGGTATTGTGGCTAAGCTTCTCGCTAGCCATTACGGGACAAGACGCATTAAATGCGCCCCTGATGTGTCCCTTCCACTTTACCGCCGCTTCGCCTCGTCTTGACATGCGCCTGGGCCAGCGAGGTAGTGGCGCCATGTAGGCAGGCAAACAACTGAGGTGGTGCGGTGGTGGAGCCTTCATGAAGACCTGCATGCCACCACGTAGGCATGTGCTGAGTTGGCGGAGGAGCCTTGCGTCGACACGCAGGTGCCTGCCCGGCTGGTGGCCTGGCAGCTGCATGGGATTGGTGGCGAAAGGCTTGGCGGGTGCAGGCCTAGCTGTGGCCTCACGGACGCCATCGGCAAGGGCCTTGCCGGGGCCCCGGCAAGGGTCTTGCCATGGCGTTGCGATCGTCCCCGGCAAGGATCTTCCGGGGGTCTTGTGGGCTTCCTCGGCAAGGATCTCGCCAAGGCTCGCCGTCTTCCACTCTTCTGATTAAGAGTGTTGTTCTTGTCTTCACAAAGATCTGCATACCACCATGGAGGTGCCTCCCTAGCCCTGGCCCAACGTGGCTGATGGTGTTGGAAACAGTGGGCTCAAGGGTGGCTCGCTCCACTGGCATTGAACGTGCTGCCCCGGCAAGGGTCTTGCCGGGGCTGCTGAAGCTGTCCCGGCAAGGGTCTTGCCGGGGGAGCCCGCTTCGTCCCTCTGCTCTTTATGGTCTCGATCTTGGCGTCGTCTCGCTTGTCTTGTGCCTTGGTTCCACCTCGGTTCACCTCCCTTGCCTTGCCAAGTGCGGCTGCGGCGCGTGGCTCCGACTGCCCGTGCACAAGTAAAGGGGTCAAAAGGAGAGCCCCTACTTTTGTACACCGACAGGAGCCCCGGGGCCTGGGCCACACATAAGTGCAACACGTTGTTTTGCCAGGCCCAAAACGGTGCGCGGGCAGGCGGGGCGGTTTTTACCGTGGTAACTTTCCGTCCGCTGCGCTTCCTCACGACCCGCGTTGAATGCGTGACGTGGGGGTCATGCGCGCGGGTGACCGAAGCACGCTGACGCCATCTGCGGTGAACAGTAAAGAGGCAGCCTGCATGTTTCTTCGAGACCGCTGGGCCGTTGCTCATTTACTCTCCGTACTTGGGGAACCGCAGCTCCATGTGTCCCATTACGCCCGTCTCCCGCGCCACGTTCGCTGCATGCAGAGCGAATGATAGGAGCGCGGGATACGGGAAGTTGTGCGCGCGTGGGTCGATCCCCACGCGTCTTCAATTGGGCGGGGAGGGCGGTTGACGGCCCCGCCCGCTGTCACTTTAATGAGCTGGATTGGCCGAGAGGGGCGGCTGAGCCCCGCCCCCGCCCGTTTATAAAGAGGGGAGCGGGAGGAATGGCGCCTCTCAACCCTTCGTCACCTACTTCTCTCCATTCCTGCTCCCTCCTTCCTTCTACCATGGCGAGGGGGCGTGGTGATGCTTCATCGGTGGTGGCGAGGGTCTCGGCTAGACAACGCGTCACTCCTCCCCAAGAGCTCGTGGCGGCAGAGCCAGCCGTTAGATGAAGGGGGAGGGTCGAGGCCGTCGCGGTGCTCGGGGAAGAGGAGGACGGGGTGGCGCATCGGCCTCGCCTCCGCCAACGGCCCCTCCCCCGGTGGAGGGCCACGTCGGGGACAACCCCCACGAGTTCTTCATTAGGAAGCCAGCCGCCGCGCCGTTGTCTTCGCCTTCCGACCCCATTTGCGCGGGAGATGGAGTTGAACCCGCCGCAGGCGCTGCAGCTGCACATGAGGGGTTGTGGGAATAGCGGCACATGGGCCGTTGTCGAGTTCCCCGCCCCTCATGTCATGTATCTTCGTCGAGGGTGGAAGACCTTTGCTCGCATCGACAGCCTAACGGAGGGGCTCACTCTTCATTTCAAATTAATGGAGAGCGGCCTCCTCTCTGTCAAGGCCTTTGGGCACTTCGGGACTCGTGTAAGGTGCTGCGTGGAGAGCTCCTCTGATGGCGAAGACTCCTCCTCGAGCAAGAGCGACGAGGAGGACAGCGGCAGCGACAGTGAGAGGAATGGGGGGCAGGATGACGGGTTCGACTAGGCGTCGGGCGCGCCGTGCCTCGGCGGGTGCGGCAGCAGCAGCATCTGCACCTGGCCGCTCCTCCGGCGGAGTTTAACGGGGAAGGGGCCAGCTCCTTGAACTTCTCGGGGTCGTATCCTTGGGCGGCTGGCGTCGGGAGGCTGCAGAAGAGGAAGAGGGGGGCGGCAAGGCCATCAAGTCGGAGTACGCGGGTACCGATGCCTTCGTCGCGTATCGGCGTCCTGCCGCCTCGTCTTCCAGCTCTTCCCCCGGAGCCGTCATCACCGGCCAGCCTTTGGACGGCCACCGAGACGTTCTCTTGGCGCTTTCTGTTGCTCGTAGCTCGCCTAGGCGCCCCTTTTGCCTCTTTTCGCTTCCTTGACCTGTCTCCTGAGGAGAGGGACAAGAAAGGGATTACGGGCACCGTATCTTTTTTCAACTTGTAAACCTGCGGGCATTAGTAGAATTTAAAGCTTGTAATCCCCCTTGCTCATGTTTTTCATTCCGTATGAACTATACCTGTATGGGATGTTTTTAATGAAAAAGGGATGTTTGCCGGGTTTTTCGTTCGTGGGTGAAACCCGCGACAAGGAGCGAATCCTTGTTATTATTTAAGGTAAACGTTTTTCGCCCGGCAACAGGCCTTGCCGTCCCTCCACTTCGCTCGACCATTCTCGCTCCCTTGGCGGAGGCAGGGATGAAGCGGGTTTAGGCTCCTCGTTCCATTTCCTGGCTGCCGCGACTACAACCAAATCCGAACCCAGGAGATAATCCCTGGGTATAGAAAAGGGGAGCACGGTAGCCTAGAAATAAAACGAGGTTTCATATATCCCAGTTCCATACCGAAATGCATGATAGAGGATAAAAGACTTATCTGGATTTGCAGCCCTCGGCAGCCTTGGCTTGCCGCGGTTGGATCCTTGTACTTGCAGCCCCCGGCAACTTTGGTTTGCCGGGGTCAGGACGCCGGTCCGTTCTCTTTCTTCCAAATAGCTTGGCAGAAGTGCTCATGTGCCCTGCGAACCAAAGAGGACAGGAAAGAACAGAGAGACACGCACTTGACCTCTAAGCTAGGGGTTAGCCTCCGCTAAGCACTATCAACCCTAACCGAGGAAGAGACTTGACCTAGCATGCATGCTATAAGTTAGGGCGCCAGTGCTTCATTATTTTATGCTTAGGGTCTGCGCCTGGCTTTGTACAGAGGGTTACATGCCTTGCCGACAAGGCTTGTACAAAAGGTGGCTTGTCGGGAGGCCCGGTAGCCACGCCTTATGGGTCAAACTTGCGAAGATGCTCGATGTTCCAGGAGTTGCTCACTGGAATGGCATCTTCGGTCTCCAGGCGGACTGCGCCGGGCCTGGTGACTCGCGTTACCCGATAAGGGCCTTCCCACTTCGGCGTCAACTTGTTCGAATTCTTGGCCGACTGAACGTGCCGAAGAACAAGGTCGACTTCCTCAAGGCTCCGGGCATGAACCTTGCGGATATGGTAGTGGCGCAAGGCCTGCTGGTAATGTGCTGCTCTCACAGCCACCCGAAGACGATCTTCCTCAAGGAACGTTGCGTCATCTTGCCGCAATCGCTCTTGCTCAAGCTCATCATAAGCGAGCACTCGAGGTGACCCGTATATGAGTTCCGTGGGGAGAACTGCTTCTGCCCCGTAGACCAGGGCAAAGGGTGTCTAGCCGGTGGCTCGATTTGGCATCGTTCTGATCGACCAAAGAACCGCCGGCAATTCGTCAATCCAGTGCCTTCCACTCTTGCGCAGCCTGTCAAAAGTCTTCATTCTTAAGCCTCGCAGAACTTCAGCATTCGCTCTCTCCGCTTGGCCATTGCTCCGTGGGTGCGCCACGGAAGCAAAATAGACCTTGCTGCCGAGATCCTCAATGTACTGCATGAAGGCGTGGCTTGTGAACTGTGTGCCCTTATCGGTGATGACCCTGTTGGGTACACCAAAACGGCAAACTAGCCCTTTGAGGAACTTGATGGCTGAATGCGCTGTCACCTTCCTCACTGCTTCCACTTCTGGCCACTTTGTGAACTTGTCGATTGCAACGTACAAGTACTCAAAGGCCCCCGACGGCACGAGGGAAAGGGCCCAATATGTCGAGCCCCTAGACCGAGAAGGGCCAAGAGAGAGGGATGGTTTGAAGGGCTTGAGCTGGTTGATGAAGCTTCTTCGAATGGAACTGGCACGCTTCACACTTGGTTACTAGTGCAGTCGCATCCTGGAGGGCAGTGGGCCAGAAGAAACCTTGCCGGAAAGCCTTGCCAGCAAGGGCCCTTGACCCTATGTGGGAGCCACATATGCCTCCATGTATCTCTGCCAACAGATCTAGTCCTTCCTCCCGGGAGATGCACTACAATTTCACCCCCATTCGGCCTTTTTTCTGTACAAGACGTTGTCAACGAATTGGTACAGAGCAGACCGGCGGGCTACTTTTTCTGCCTCTTCCTGCTCCTTAGGAAGCTCTCCTACTTGGAGGAATCGGACGGTGTGCTGCGCCCATGCCGGAGCCTGTGGCTCGACGGCGAGGACCAAAGGCATCTCTTTTGCCACGGGAGCGGCTGTCTCTACAGCCATGGCCTGAGGCCCTACTGGAGTCGGTTTCCCCGCGGCAGGATCGGCATCCACAGCAACATCTTCGCCAGCGGCTCCGGGGAGCTCAGTGAGGAAGTAGTTGCCGGGGCCTAGCTTCCTCCGCTTGTTCTGCCCGGTTGATGGTTCGACGGATGGTTGACTTAACTGAAGCACAAAAGTACCTGGTTCCACAGGTAGCTTGAGGGTAGCACGCTTTGACAGGTAGTCGGCGATGTCGTTCTCCGTTCGAGGGACATGCTCTGCCTGTATACCGTCAAAGCGCTCCTCTAGTTTCCTCACTTCGTCCACGTAAGCTTCCATCAACGGGCTTTGATAATCTTTGTTGATCTGCCTGACGACGAGCTGCGAATCGCCCCTGACGATGAGCTTTTTGACTTCGAGGTCTGCTACGATCCTGAGACCGGCAAGCAAGCCCTCGTACTCGGCAGTGTTGTTAGTTGACATCTCCCAGGGAAAGTGCATTTGGATGGCATACTTGAGGTGCTCTCCGGTGGGTGCGACGAGCAGCACGCCAGCACCGGCGCCTTGCAGCAAAAAAGCCCCATCAAAGTACATGATCCAGTTGCGGCTCGTTTCCTTGCCGGGGAGAGTGGTCTGCTGTACCTCTTCGTCGAGCGTCGTGGTCCATTCTGCAACAAACTCCGCCAAGACTCTGCTCTGAATCATCGAGGTGCTTTCGAACTTCAAACCGAAACTCGACAGCTCCAGGGCCCATTCCACGATCCTCCCCGTTGCATCTGGGTTATGCAATATCCGTTGCAATGGGAGGCGGATGACCACGGTAATTTCGTGCGCTTGGAAGTAATGACACAGCTTCCTCGAGGCCATAAGGAGGCCGAAGAGCAATTTTTGCACACCTGAGTACCTCGACCTAGCCCCCTGCAAGAGGGAGCTGATGAAGTAAACTAGGTGTTGCACCATTTTCTTCTTCTGCGCCACTTCACCCGATCACGCGGGTCCTGTCGCACTGGCGTTAGCCTCTCCTGAGGACTCGGTCTTGCCGGGACCGAGCCCTGCTGGGGAGGGTTCTGGTTTGCCATACGCTGACTCTGCCGCTGCCGCTGCCTCTTCGTCGACCTCTCTCTACGCCACTAGTGCGGCGCTAACCACCTGATTCGTTGCCGCTAGGTACAGCAGCAATGGTTCTTGTGGTTTGGGCGCAACCAGCACTGGGGTAGAGGAGAGATACCTCTTCAAATCTTGCAGTGCTGCCTCGGCCTCCGGGGTCCACTCCATTGGGCCCGTCTTCTTCAAGATCTTGAAAAAGGGAAGGGCACGCTCCGCGGACTTGGAGATGAATCTGCTCATGGCGGCAACGCAGCCAGTGAGCCGATGCACGTCTTTGATTCGCTTGGGTGCCTCAATCTGCTAGATGGCCTTGATCTTGTCTGGTTTTGCCTCAATCCCACGCTGCGACACAAAGAACCCGAGAAGCTTGCCGGACGGGACACCGAAGACACACTTCTCAGGGTTCAACTTGAGGTTGATCTTGCGCAGGTTTGCAAATTGTTCCTCCAGATCTTACACAAGTGTTGCTTTGTCCTTGGTTTTGACCACTATGTCATCCATATAAGCTTCCATATTTCTATGTAGCTGGGGTTCAAAACCAATTTGGACTGCTCTTGCAAAGGTTGAGCCAGCACTTTTCAACCCGAAAGGCATCCGTAAAAAGCAATATGTACCACATGGGGTGATGAATGCTGTCTTCTCCTCGTCCTCTTTCATCATGAAGATCTGGTGGTACCCTGAGTAGGCGTCGAGGAATGATAACAGGTCACACCCGGCTGTAGAGTCAACAATCTGGTCGATGCACGGCAACGGGAAGGGATCCTTTGGACAAGCTTTATTGATGTCTATGTAATCGATACACAGCCTCCACTTCCTGTTTGCCTTGCGCACCACTACCGGATTGGCAAACCACGTCAGATGGAGCACCCCCCTTACCAAGCCTGCCGCCTCTAGTTTCTTGATCTCCTCTGTGATGAACTCCTGCCTCTCTAGAGCTTGCTTCCTGACCTTTTGCTTCATGGGCCGTGCATGAGGACAGACAGCAAGATGGTGCTCAATCACTTCCCTGGGAACACCGGGGATGTCGGAGGCTTGCCATGCAAACACATCGACATTCGCCCGCAGGAAAGTGACGAGCTCGCTTTCCTATTTGCTGTCGAGGATGGAGCTTATGGTAAAAGCTCCCCCCGTGCCGTCCTCCTTGACGGACACCTTCTTGGTCTCTGGTGGTGCGGCTCTGGACTTCTTGCTCTTGCCGGTGGAGCTCTCCAGCACGTCCTCAACGGGAGCGCAAAACTCCGAAGAGGTGCACTTGCCGGAGTGGGTGCAAGAGGTCTCGCCGATCTTCTTCTTCCCTCCCGGGGCTCCAGCGGCAGGAGCAAGTGCCTTGGCGGCAGCTGCTCCAACTGCTTCTCGGTAGAGTTGGTCGGCGCAGATCAACGCGTCTTTCTTGTCGGAGGGGACGGTGATGATGTTCATCGGCCCGGGCATCTTCAGGGTGTTGTAGGCGTAGTGAGAAGCCACCATGAACTTGGCTAGTGCCGGGCGGCCGAGGATCCCGTTGTAGGGCAAGGGGATCTCGGCTACATCAAAGACAATCCTCTCCATCCTGTAGTTCAGCTCACCCCCGAACGTTACGGGCAGCGTGACCTTTCCTTTTGGCTGGCTCCTCCCCGGATTGACTCCCTGGAACGTGCCCATATCCTCGAGGTCTCCATCAGGGATCTGCAGCCTCTTGATTACAACAGGCGAGATCAAGTTCAGACTGGCCCCGCCGTCAACTAGCATCTTCGTCACCTTGAGGTTGCGGATTGTTGGTGAGACCAACAATGGCAGGCACCCGACCGCAGTAGTGCGGTCAGGGTGGTCCTCGGTGTCGAAGATGATATGCGTACTGGACCACTTCAGCGGCTTCCGTCCGTTGAGCGACGGCTCCACCGCTGAGATCTCACGCGCCCACTGCTTGAGCTGGCGGTGGGATGTCTGCAGCGAGGCGCCACCATCGACGCACATGGCCTCTGTAGCTTTCTGGAACTCGTGGTCACCGGACTCATCGTCCTCGTCATGATCATCGTCTTGCTGCTCCTTCTCGCGGCCCCGGGCGGGCCTCTCCTGCTGATTATCTTTGCCGCGGTGGCCTCCTTGGCCGCCACGTTTCTTTCCGGATCCCTCGGCACCCTGTTGACCCTTCTCTTTATCCCGCCGCTCGTATTCGGCTTTTTGCTTCTCAGCGAGCAGCTCCACTTGCCGACAGTTCTGGAGGTCATGGCCCTTGGTGCGGTGGATCTTGCAATACTTCTTGTCGAAGCCCCCTGGCTTGTCGGTAGCCACCAAGGCCCGGCAAGAGGCACACCCGGCAACCTCCTTGCCGGGGTCGCTCGCCTTGACTTTCTTGGTGGCGCCAGTGTCGTCGGACCCCTCGACGGCAAGCACGGTCTTGCCCTTGCGCTTCCTGTTATGGCGCCGGCCCTTCTTCGCCGGGGTGGCGGTGTCATCCGTGGAGTCAGTTTCCGCGCCGGCGTCCTCGCCGGGGTACTTCCTTCCCTCTTCAGCTCGAGCACACCGATCAGCCAGAACATAAAGCTCGGCCACATCCTTGACCTTGTTCATCGCCAACTCCTCGCGCATCTTGCGGTTGCGCACATTCTGATGGAACGCGCTGATCACGGCGGCGGGATGAACATCAGGGATGTTGTACTGCACCCGGCTGAACCTCTGGATGTACTTGCACAGGGTTTCCCCATCATTCTGGCGAATGATATGCAAATCACTCGCCTGGCCATGAGCTTGGTGGCCTCTAGTGAAGGCACCAACGAACTCATGACACAGGTCCAACCAAGAAGAAATGGAATCCACCGGCAGGTGCATCAACCAAGACATGACGTTAGGCTTCAGCGCCAACGGGAAGTAATTGGCGAGCACCTTATCATCGCGGGCCCCAGCAGCCTGCATCGTGATGGTGTCTTGCCATTGTACTTCTCGCCGACGTCAGGCTTGAACGTGCGGTGGGATGGCCACTGGAACTGCCGCAGCTCACGGGTCAAGGCCAGACAGCCTACCTCATAAGGTAGGCCGCCGGAACCTCCCGGAGCCGGGGGGTCCGCAGCGGGCTCTGCCCGCTTGTCCGACTGGTGGCGTGCATCGCGCCGGCGCTCGATGGTGGTTCGAGCGTCTTCGTGAGCTCGCTCGCGAAGAACTTGGCGCTGGTCGCGGTGGGTCCGCGGGTCGGACGACGCTATGGAGATATTATCACAAGCGTCGTCACGATGGGCTGACGCTGCGGTGGTTGGCATGGAGCAGGAGAGTGCACCGTGGCCGCAGCACCCCCGGTCCTTCTTCCACTGGCATCTGGTGGCTCGACGGAGCGCCGACCCGAGGGCCCCATTGGTCGCGGATCGTCTTTGTTGGCGATGGCAACGAGGCTCCGGAGTGGTGGCTCTCCACTCGTCAAGATTCTCCCCAGCAAGAGAGAAGTCGAGGAGCAGCTGCATGCGCGCCAAAGCTTCTGCTCGAGTAGATGGTGGCGAAAGCTGCGTGGACCATGGCGTGCTTCGACTTCTAACCACGTTAGAAAGAGCTCCGTCACGGCCCAGCGGCTGCGTGCCACTTTTGCCAGCGCTTCGGCGGGCACGTAGGCCCCCTTCGTCTCGTGGATGGAGCACAGGGCTCTTCCCACGATGGCGTCCAGGGTCACCAGCGTGGTGACGCTGATCATCGCGCACAACATGGGAAGAGCGTGCTGTGAGCGCCGGGATGGGCGTCTTGGAGGGCGCTGCGCCACCTGTGGGTGGCACAGCAACACTCTTGGAGGGCCCCGCGCCGCCTGCGTGGGGCCCAGCCCTGTCTTTGGATCTAGCGGCGTGCAGCTCGTTGTTTGGCGTACGAACGACGCTGATCACCAGGCTCTGACCGCCAGAGCGATGCTGATGCTCGCGGGCTGCGGCTCGAGTTCTGTGCGCGACCGGTCCGCTGCTCGCCCGCACCGGATCGGGCCGCTTGGCTTCTGACGAGCCGACCGCCGTGTCCGCCTTCTTCTTGGGAGCCATGGCGATGAAGAATTGTGCCACTGGCTGCAAAACCATATGCTCACTACTGCGCCCCCTACCTGGCGCGCTAAAGATGTCGGTGGGAAACGACACCTATGGGACCACGAGGGTCCCTTCTACGGTTGCGGGGCGCTGGGTGGTGAGGAGAGCAGGATCAGCAGTCAGTACAAGCACACGGATCATTTACCCAGGTTCGGGCCGCAGAGATGCGTAACACCCTAGTCCTGCTTGGATGTGTATATCTGTGTTCTTGAGGAGCTCAAACTAGCTACAGGGGGGGGTGTAACTTGTCCAAGAGTACGAATCCTTCTCCTGGATGCCCTGGGTCTCCTTTTATAGGCGAAGGGATCACCATAGTGGCACCAGAAGGTGGCATCAGGGTATTGTGGCTAAGCTTCTCGCTAGCCATTACGGGACAAGACGCATTAAATGCGCCCCTGACGTGTCCCCTCCACGTTACCACCGCTTCGCCTCGTCTTGACACGCGCCTGGGCCAGCGAGGTGGTGGCGCCATGTAGGCAGGCAAATAGCTGAGGTGGCGCGGTGGTGGAGCCTTCATGAAGACCTACATGCCACCACGTAGGCATGTGCTGAGTTGGCGGAGGAGCCTTGCATCGACACGGAGGTGCCTGCCCAGCTGGTGGGCTGGCAGCTGCATGGGATTGGTGGCGAAAGGCTTGGTGGGTGCGGGCCTAGCTGTGGCCTCACGGACGCCCTCGGCAAGGGCCTTGCCGGGGCCCCGACAAGGGTCTTGTCGTGGCGTTGCGGTCGTCCCCAGCAAGGATCTTACCGGGGGTCTTGTGGGCTTCCTCGGCAAGGATCTCGCCGAGGCTCGCCGTCTTCCACTCTTCTGATTAAGAGTGTTGTTCTTGTCTTCACAAAGATCTGCATCCCACCATGGAGGTGCCTCCCGAGCCCTGGCCCAACGTGGCTGATGGTGTTGGAAACCGTGGGCTCAAGGGTGGCTCGCTCCACTGGCGTTGGACGTGCTGCCCCAGCAAGGGTCTTGCCGGGGCTGCTGAGGCTGTCCCGGCAAGGGTCTTGCCGGGGGAGCCCACTTCGTCCCTCTGCTGTTTGTGGTCTCGATCTTGGCGTCATCTCGCTTGTCTTGTGCCTTGGTTCCACCTCGGTTCACCTCCCCTGCCTTGCCAAGTGCGGCCGCAGCGCGTGGCTCCGACTGCCCGTGCACAAGTAAAGGGGTTAAAAGGAGAGCCCCTACTTTTGTACACCGACACACTTGGTACATATTCTATACTTTGTGTGTTGATCAACTTGAATCACCCTTTTGCTTAGTCTTAATCAACCTTATATCTTATCTTCTCTCTTCATAAAGATAATTTCTTGAAGGTAAACATGAATGCTTACGCGATCTTATTCTTCAAGACATACTTGCAATAGTCACAACTTTTACATGACCAATCTTTGGATAACTCCTTGAATAACATCTTGGTCATCACATAATCTTCTACTTTCAACCTTGAAGCTAACATATTATCTTCAAGCATTGCCTATGGACGGACCCTTAAAGTATAACTCAAAGCAACCATTAGTCCATAGAAATTTTCATTAATTACCAAAATCAAACATGAGGCACCATGCTCGTTCACTTATATTTAGTAATGGGGGAGAGTACTAGGGCTTAGATGGTTTAAAATAGGTAAACACTTCCTATCACACGTCTGATAGGAACCTTTCCTCAGACCTCTCACTGGTACGCGTCGGTGCTATACAAACGGTTTTTAACCCCTTTCCGCGATGGCATTTGGAACCGTCGCCAAGTGAGTGTGGGCGATAGGGGGGTCCTTCCCACACGACCCAGAAATCGTCGGGGATAGGCCCTCCTGGGACACCGAATGAGTTCGTGTGCGATCGGGTGACCCATGGAAACCCAATCATTTCCGTAGGTATGTACATCCCACACGGTGAATCCCAGAAAACATTTTCGTAGGTATGTACATCCCACATGGTGAATCCCAGAAAAACATTTCCGTTCGTATGTATATCACACACAGTCAGTCCAAGGAGTACGTTCCCGTTCTTATGTACATCCCACACAGTGAATCCAGGGAAAACATTTCCGTTCGTATGTACATCCCACACAGTCAATCCCAGGAAAACGTTTCCGTTCGTATGTACATCCTAAATGATTAGGCCGCTATAGTCGTGTGAAAAAGGTGGACATCAACATTTAATCTGCCGATATGTTTGTGATAGGTACACTATCGCACATGGTTCAAGAATGTAAAATGTGCGCGGTGCCTCTACTAACGCCATACATTTTCGTAACTGTGTGCGATTGATATTCCTATCTCACATGCACACTGGTTTGAAATGTTTGCCGTATTACCATGAATCGCACACACATATGAGACAAAACCGTGTGTGCGTCCGAAGGGCATCGCAAACGTTTCACGTCAAAGAACCGTCTATTTTTTTCATCTCACACGTTGTTTTCTTTCTAACCATGTGCACATTATTTTTTTCGCTCCTATATAATTTTTTTGGCTGTAATTTATTATTGAATTGGAAATTTTGAAATATGAAACGTGCAATTCAAATTCTCAGCACAATGGTTCAACAACGAATCCATAAATAAAATTGTCAGTACAATATGTTCAGTAATTACAGGATTAGACAACAATTAACTATGATGAACCACAATATTTACAGGTGGTAAAGGTGAAGAGACAAGTGTAAATCATTTCGACTGTTGATGTTGTTGAAGAAGTGGAATGCCCATAATGTGCCTTCCTGCATGCCATAGGCACGAACAACTTTTGTCCAACCCCTTGTGACGATCGTCCGCTCATCCTTCACCACCTTCAGGAAGACTTCTAGAGCATTATCATGGTAGCATGAATTATATACTTTAACCTTAGTTGCCTCCACTTCGGTCATGTAGTTTGCAAGGTAATCATCAGTAAATAGCTTCGTAAACCACTGAAAAGATAAAAATATCAGATCATGAGGTCTAATAGAGTAACTTGTTGTGGGCAGGGGGAAAAGGCAAAAGATTACTTACCATCCTAATGTCCACTGATGTCTTGGACAAAGTGTAAATAAAGAGCTTAATTCCCATCACCCGTTTCTTTCACCTAACAATCTTTCTTAGTTTCCTCACTTGACGCTTGTTCATGAATATCTTATTGCCCCATACGCAAAAGGGATCGAAGCGTGGATCAGTACCGCTCATATACGTACCTACAAGCAACCAGTAAATGTTAGAAGCTAAATGAGGTTGCACAAATGATGTAAAATACAACTACCTACATTCCTAAGTACAAGTATTTTTTAGAGATTTCAATATGAACTACATACGAATGTATATAGAATTATGGATATAGTTTAGATTAGAATCTAGATTCACTCATTTTGCTCCTTATGTAGTCTATATTGGAATCTCTAAAAATACTTAAATTTAGGAATAGATGGTGTATAAGACATGGGATGCAGCTAACCTCGACGGCAAACAACAATATCCCTCATTGTAGCCCTGTGTATGTACATGGAAAGCCAGTGTTAACTACAACAGGGTTAACATCCACCAAAAATAGTAAATGGTAATAAAAGGGCAGCATCTGTAGGGATATCTTCATTGCGCAAGAGTAGCACGGTACCAAAGGGACGGATTAAAAAATGGATACAACTGTTAATTCCAACAGGCTTAACAGCATCCTAATTCATGTTTTGTAAGTTTGTAGCCATTGAAATACAACTGTTTAAAAATGGATACAACTGTTAATTGCAACAGGCTTAATGGCCATTGAAACCGGTACTGATAAAAATGCAATTGGCAGAGTTAAACATCACAAGGCAGGTGCTGCCAGAGCAGATAATGGCCCAGTTGTTTATAAAAAGGTAGGGAAAATAGCTAAAACGTGTTAGGCATGTTTACTACAAGATGCTTAACACATCGACCATACAAAACATCGCCATTAATTGCAATTGGTACTGGTAAGATTGAACTGGTGAGTTCATACTTGGTAAGTCCTGAGAGGTAGTTGCTGGGGCACTTCATCTTGGCCAGAGCCCGCTCAAAGTCAGCGGCGGCGGCGGCAAGCTCTTCCTCCGGGGAAGCGTGGATCAGTGCCCCCGACATGTGTACCTACAAGAAGCAAGTAAATGTTAGAAGCCAAACTGCAATTGCACAAATGATGTAAAATACTATAAGACATGGGATGCAGCTAACCTCGACGGCAAACAACAGCATCGCCCGTTATGGCCTTGCATAAGTACGGATAGGCATGTTAAGTACAACAGAGTTAGCATCCACCAAAAATAGCAAATGGGCGGCATCTCTAGTATATCTTCATTACGGAGAGTAGCATGGTAGCAAAGTTTGTTGCTGGTATTGGTGAAATTGAACTAAACAGTTAATACTTGAACATCACACAGTGTGCAGTACTGAAATAAACAAGGCACGGACATGCTTAATACATCAACCGTACAAAACATAGACATTGCAAGTGGTATTGGTAAGATTTAGTTGGTCAGATCATACCAGTTAAGTCCTGGAGGGTAGTCGCCGGGGCACTTCTTATGGGCCAAAGCCTGCACCATGTCGGCGGCGGCGGAGGCGAGGTGTTCCTCCGGGTCAACATGCACAGCGGCCATCGCACCATGGACCGCCATCAGCTCCTCGACCTCCACGTGATATGTGGTTGGGCTTGTGCGGTGATGCTTTGGAGGTAGGGATGGTGGGGATTTGGAGGCATGAGGATGTTTCGCAGGCGCCATTTAAGCAATCAGGCCGGGGTCGTGATAGAGATTGGTGGGTTACCTGACTGGATCCGAGCAGAACGTAGATGTGGTTGAAGTTGTGGTTGTCGCGGCGGCGGTTTGAGTTGCCGGTAGGGGGAGTCGCGGGGGGAGTGGGGGGGGGTGGGGGTGATACTGAGGAAATTTGATGGGTGGTGATTGGTTGGAGGAATAAATTCTGAAATCGCGTGCCTAATGAAAATTTCGCTGCGAAACTTGAAACTTGGGCGGGGGAAACACACAACGGAGACGAAGCGCGTAAAATACTCATGTGCGAGAAAACAAAAAATTGGCAGTTCCCGTCTCCAAAAAATGTACACGTGTAGTCGATTTTTTCCGGTCAATGGTACGCCTGGTTTATTAGGAACCATCGCACAGGTAATAGACTTATGGACCATTAACACAAACAAACGCACACGGGTACGGCATATAAACCGTGTGTGTTGTGATCTTCTAATGATTAACGCAAAAAAGCGCACACGGTCACACATGCTAATCAATGCTCAAAGCCCTCAAAGGATGCTCATTGTACATTAATACTACAAACTTAAAGTACTACTGGTAATTTGCTCTAATACTACAAACTTAAACTACTTCTCACATGCTGCCATCGGGGCATGCTGGCCAGATGCCGGCGTTCTCCTTCCCGGCCTTGTAGGTGGCAGCCAACCGTGCTTCGATCTCCGCCAAGCTCTCCTCATCACGGTGTGCAACCTCTTCTTTCTTGCGGCGGTGGGACTCTCTTTTCTTGACTGCTTTCTGCCTTTTCTGATCCTCCTGTGCGGCTTTGGCCGCCTCTAGATCCACCGCTCATTCGCCCATGGCAACCTCAAAGTCCACCCACGTAACTGTGTGGCCGCCGGCGGCGATGAACTCGATGCGGCGAGATGCCATAGCTTCCTTACCATGCGTGCAGTTGCTGGCGGCGCCACGGGGTGCCATCGCTTCCTTACCAGTTACTGTGCGCCTCGGTGCCATGAACGACGCTTGGAGAGAGCTTTGGGACGGAGGGGCCGGGCAGCCGTACAGTGCGGTGGTTTTTAAGAGCTCAACAACAAATGACAAAGGAAATTTGGCTTCCCTTACAATTTTGCTCGTTCATTATCACACACGGTTCATCTCGGCCGCTTCCGGAAACAGTGTGCGGTGAGGCTATTGTGTGTTGCGTTATGATTGGCCGGAACCCCAGCCACGCAGATCGCGCGTGTGCACCGTAGGATGCACCGCGATCGAACGGCAATCCACGTCCCTCACATCACATCTGTGCTGCTGTAGCTGGATTGGATTTATATGCGCCAAATGCCTAGAAAATGCACATAATCCCTTAAATATGGTAAATGAGCCCGGAAAAATGCCAAATTTGAACACGGTGATTTGCAGGGTGTATGTTCTTCATAGAAAAAACTCCAGGGCAAAGAACAAAGAAAATTTGGATTCCCCTTCAATTTTGGTGATTTCCCTCTCGAAAGCATGGAACTTCCCCAACGATGGTTCGATTTATGAAGGGTGTGCCTGATGACATAAGCCAAACCTTCTCAAATTTTCACCAGGGCATGGTGAGGTCATACCATGGCACCATGCCAGGCGTCATGTTTTTCAAGCATTTATTTCATTTTTTGTATAGTTGTTACCCAGTAAACGACGCGTTTATGGTTGACTATTGCCACACATTTCCTCGAAATATCTGTCCATTCCTTGTAAAAGGCATGAGAATTTACTAAATGGCATGAGGATGATTTCTAGACCGTTCTTGTGCACCTTTTCATACACCTATTGTTCAAATTCTAATCATGTGCATTAATGCCTAGAGAATGCAAATAATCTCCTAAATATGGTAAATGAACACTGAAAAGTGTCAAATTTGAACATGGTGATTTGCAGGGTGTATGTTCATCGTCGAAAAAAACTCATGGACAAAGAAAAAAAAGGAAATTTGGATCCCCTTCAATCTTGGTGATTTCCCCCTCGAAGCCATGGAACTTCCTCGGTGATGGTTCGATTTATGAAAGGCGTGCATGACAACATAAGGAAAACATTCTCAAATTTTTACCAGGGCACGGTGAGGCCAAACCATGGCACCATGCCAGGCGTCATGTTTTCCAAGCATGTATTTTATTTTTGTATATATTAATTCCGGGTTTGTTTGTCCTTTTTTATACATTAATTGAATTTTTGGGCATTTAATGTGCATAATTCAAATTTGAACTACAAGCACATGCTCCAGTGCACCAAAGTTGGTTGAAAAAATCACATGTGTGTCCTTGGGTGAATTTCTAGGTCCCATGCAAGAAATGAGAATGAAATTCAAATATCTAGGCGTCGTGGCTCGGCTGGAAAGATTGAGAAACTTGGTTTTTTAATTCATGTAAATCCAAAACACGCCTGAAAATCATGAAACTTGGCATAGTGTCATGACATGGCACCAACATGCTGCGGTAATTTTTTTGGCCGAATTGGGACAAGCTTTGGTATAAGCTGCTTGCAAACCGGAGCTTCTCTCAAGAAGGCTCGTGGTTCCGAGTCACCTCCGTGTGCGAAACGACATACGTACACCGTCTTCTCTCACCTTAATTTGTTTACACAGGCAGATTAGACCAAATAGAAGTATCGTGCTAAATTTTAGAATTATTCCGGGTTCGTTTGGCCTTTTCTGTACATTAATTCAATTTCTGGGCATTTAATGTGCATAATTCAAATTTGAACTACAAGCACATGCTCCAGTGCACCAAAGGTGGTTGAAAAATCACATGTGTGTCCTTGGGTGAATTTCTAGGTCCCATGCCAGAAATGAGAATGAAATTCAAACATCTGGGTGTCGTGGCTCGGCCAAAAAGATTGAGAAACTTCGTTTTTTAATTCCTATAAATCCAAAACACGCCTGAAAATCATGAAACTTGGCATGGTGTCATGACATGGCACCAACATGCTGTGGTAATTTTTCTGTCCGATTTGCGAAGGCGCACACATTAAAAATTAACAAAGTCATTTTGGAATAAGTGTCGTCTGCTACCTCTTGAGCATGCGTTGGTTTTCCCTTGAAGAGGAAAGGGTGATGCAGCAAAGTAGCTTAAGTATTTCCCTTAGTTTTTGAGAACCAAGGTATCAATCCAGTAGGAGGCTACACGCAAGTCACCTTGTACCTGCACAAACAAATAAGAACCTTGCAACCAACACGATAAAGGGGTTGTCAATCCCTTCACGGCCACTTGCAAAAGTGAGATCTGATAGAGATAATAAGATAAATATTTTTGGTATTTTTGTTATATAGATTGAAAAGAAAAGATTGCAAAATAGTAAACGAGATGCAATGTAAATAAAAGAGATATAATACGATGGAAAAGAGACCCGAGGGCCATAGGTTTCACTAGTGGCTTCTCTCAAGATAGCATATCTTATGGTGGGTGAACAAATTACTGTCATGCAATTGATAGAAAAGCGCATAGTTATGAGAATATCTAGGCATGATCATGTCTATAGGCATCACGTCCATGACAAGTAGATCAAAACAATTCTGCATTTACTACTATTACTCCACACATCGACCGCTATCCAGCATGCATCTAGAGTATTAAGTTCATAAGAACAGAGTAACGCATTAAGCAAGACGACATGATGTAGAGGGATAAACGCAAGCAATATGATATAAACCCCATCTTTTTATCCTTGATGGAAACAATACAATACGTGCCTTGCTGCCCCTGCTGTCACTGGGAAAGGATACTGCAAGATTGAACCCAAAGCTAAGCACCTCTCCCATTGCAAGAAAGATCAATCTAGTAGGCCAAACCAAACTGATAATTCAAAGAGACTTGCAAAGATATCAAATCATACATATAAGAATTCAGAGAAGAATCAAATATTGTTCATAGATAATCTTGATCATAAACCCACAATTCATCGGATCTCGACAAACACACCGCAAAAAGTATTACATCGAATAGATCTCCAAGAAGTTCGAGGAGAACTTTGTATTGAGAATCAAAGAGAGAGAAGAAGCCATCTAGCTAATAACTATGGACCCGAAGGCCTGTGGTAAACTACTCACACATCATCGGAGAGGCTATGGTGTTGATGTAGAAGCCCTCCGTGATCGATTCGTCCTCCGACGAAGTGCTGGAAAAGGGCCCAAGATGGGATCTCACGGGTACATAAGGTTGCGGCGGTGGAAATAGGGTTTCGTGGTGCTCCTGGATGTTTTCGGGGTATATGAGTATATATAGGCGCAAGAAGTAGGTCGATGGAGCCATGAGGGGCCCATGAGGGTGGGGGCGCACCTACCCCCCTAGGCGCGCCCTCCTACCTCGTGCCCGCCTCGTTGCTTCCTTGACGTCCACTCCAAGTCTATTGGATTGTGTTTGTTGCAAAAACGATTCTCCCGAAGGTTTCATTCTGTTTGGACTCCGTTTGATATTCCTTTTCTGCGAAACACTGAAATAGGCAAAAAACAATAATTTGCACTGGGCCTCCGGTTAATAGGTTAGTCCCAAAAAATATATAAAAGTGCATAATAAAGCCCATTAAACATCCAAAACAGATAATATAATAGCATGGAACAATCAAAAATTAGATACGTTGGAGACGTATCAAGCATCCCCAAGCTTAAGTCATGCTCGTCCTCGAGTAGGTAAATGATAAAAACAGAATTTTTGATGTGGAATGCTACCTAACATAATTTTCAATGTAATTCTCTTTATTGTGGCATGAATGTTCAGATCCAAAAGATTCAAGATAAAAGTTTAATATTGACATAAAAATATTAATATTTCAAGCATGCTAACCAAGCAGTTTATGTCTTATCAAAATAACATAGACAAAGAGAGCTTATCCCTACAAAATCATATAGTTTGGCCATGCTTCATTTTCGTCACACAAAATGCTCCCATCATGCACAACCCCAGTTTCAGCCAAGCAATTGGTTCATACTTTTTAACGCGCTTCAGCCTTTTCAAGCCTCACGCAATACATGAGTGTAAGCCATGGACATAGCACTATCGGTGGAGTAGATTATGATGATAGGGATTATGTGAGAAAAGAAAAAAAGGAGAAAGTCTCACATTGACGCGGCTAATCAGCGGGCTATGGAGATGCCCATCAATTGATGTCAATACGAGGAGTAGGGATTGCCATGCAACGGATGCACTAGAGCTATAAATGTATGAAAGCTCATCAAAAAGAAACTAAGTGGGTGTGCATCCAACTTGCCTGCTCACGAAGACCTAGGGCATTTTGAGGAATCCCATCATTGGAATATACAAGCCAAGTTCTATAATGAAAAATTCCCACTAGTATATGAAAGTGACAAAATAAGAAACTCTCTATCATGAAGATCATGGTGCTATTTTGAAGCGCAAGTGTGGAAAAAGGATAGTAATATTGTCCCTTCTCTCATTTTCTCTCATTTTTTTATTTGGGCTTATTTGGCCTCATTTTTTTTCTCTCCTTTTTTTTATTTCGTCCGGAGTCTCATCCCGACTTGTGGGGGAATCATAGTCTCCATCATCCTTTCCTCACATGGGAAAATTCTCTAATAATGGAAATCATCACACTTCTATTTATTTACAACTCAAGAATTACAACTCAATACTTAGGACAAAATATGACTCTATGTGGATGCCTCCGGCGGTGTACCGGGATATGCAATGAATCAAGAGCGACATGTATGAAAGAATTATAAAGGTGGCTTCGCCACAAATACGATGTCAACTACATGATCATGCAAAGCAATATGACAATGATGGATCATGTCATAATAAACGAAACGGTGGAAAGTTGCATGGCAATATATCTCGGAATGGCTATGGAAATGCCATAATAGGTAGGTATGGTGGCTGTTTTGAGGAAGATATAAGGAGGTTTATGTGTAATAGAGCATATCGTATCACGGGGTTTGGATGCACCGGCGAAGTTTGCCCAACTCTCAAGGTGAGAAAGGGCAATGCACGGTACCGTAGAGGCTAGCAAATTGCAGAAGGGTAAGAGTGCGTATAATCCATGGACTCACATTAGTCATAAAGAACTCATATACTTATTGCAAAATTTTATTAGCCCTCGAAGCAAAGTACTACTACGCATGCTCCTAGGGGAAGGGTTGGTAGGAGTTAACCATCGCGCGATCCCGACCTCCACTCATAAGGAAGGCAATCAAAGAACACCCCATGCTTCAAATTTGTCACACAACGTTCACCATACGTGCATGCTATGGGACTTGCCAACTTTAACACAAGTATTTCTCAATTTCATAATTACCCAACTAGCATGACTCTAACATTACCACCTTTATGTCTCAAAACAATTATCAAGTATCAAATTTATCATAGTGTTTAATGCACTCCAAATGAAAGTTTTTATTTTACCCAACTTGGATGCCCATCATATTAGGACTAATTTTATAACCAAAGCAAATTACCATGCTGTTCTAAAAGACTCTCAAAATAATATAAGTGAAGCATGAGAGATCAATAATTTCTACAAAATAAAACCACCACCGTGCTCTAAAAAGGTATAAGTGAAGCACTAGAGCAAAATTATCTAGCTCAAAAGATATAAGTGAAGCACATATAGTATTCTAATAAATTCCGATTCATGTGTGTCTCTCCCAAAAGGTGTGTACAGAAAGGATGATTGTGGTAAATTAGAAATCAAAGACTCAAATCATACAAGACACTCCAAGCAAAACACATATCATGTGGTGAATAAAAATATAGCCTCAATTAAAGTTATCGGTAGACAAAGACGAAAGAAGGGATGCCTTCCGGGGCATCCCCAAGCTTAGGCTTTTGGTTGTCCTTGAATTTTACCTTGGGGTGCCTTGGGCATCCCCAAGCTTAGGCTCTTGCCACTTCTTATTCCAAAATCCATCAAGTCTTTACCCAAAACTTGAAAACTTCACAACACAAAACTCAACAGAAAATCTCATGAGCTCCATTAGTGCAAGAAAACAAACCACCACTTTAAGGTACTCTAATGAACTCATTCTTTATTTATATTTGTGTTAAACCTACTTTATTCCAACTTCTCTATGGTTCATACCCTCCGATACTAGCCATAGATTCATCAAAATAAGCAAACAACACGCGAAAAACAGAATTTGTCAAAAACAGAACAGTCTGTAGCAATCTGTAACTCTCGAATACTTCTGGAACCCCAAAATTTCTACCGAATTAGGAAGTCCTAGGTAATTTGTTTATTAATCTTCTTCAAAAAGAATCAACTGAAAAGCACGTTTCTGTGATTTATGAAAACTAATTTCGTGCGTGCAAAAGTTTCTGTTTTTCAGCAAGATCAAATTAAACATCACCGTAGGTTATCCTAAAGGTATTACTTGGCACAAACACTAATTAAAACACAAAACCATATCTAACCAGAGGCTAGATGAATTATTTATTACTAAACAGGAACAAAAAGAAAGGAACAAAAATAAAATTGGGTTGCCTCCCAACAAGCGCTATCGTTTAATGCCCCAAGCTAGGCATTGAGATTTCGATGATGCTCACATGAAAGATAGCAATTGAAACACGAAGAGAGCATCATGCAGTATATGAAAATAACATCTAAGTCTAACATACTTCCTATGCATAGTCATTTTATAAGCAAACAAATTATCAAGACAAGCAATATCTAGCATATGCAAGGAAGCGGAAAGAAACAATAGCAATCTCAACATAACAAGAGGTAATTTAGTAACATGAAAATTTCTACAACCTTATTTTCCTCTCTCATAATAATTACATGTGGGATCATAAGAAAATTCAACAAAATAGCTATCACATAAAATATTTTCAACATGATCTACATGCATGCAAAGTTGACACTCTTCCAAAATAGTGGGATTAACATTAACTAATGTCATAACCTCTCCAAACCAATTTTTATAAAAAAATCATAAGATTGAACATTCTCCAAATATGTGGGATCTAAGGTTGACACTCTTCCAAACCCACTTTCAATAATATTGCAAACACTATTATCAATCTCATATTCATCATGGGGCTTAAATAAATTTTCAAGATAAAAAGAAGAATCACCCCAATCATGATCATTGCAACAAAGAGTAGACATAGCAAAACGAGCATCCCCAAGCTTAGGGTTTTGCATATTACTAGCACAATTGACATTGATAGAATTTATAATAACATCATTGTAATCATGCTTTCCATCGAAGGAACTATCAAGTATGGGTGCAATGGCAACGATCTCATGTTTAACATAAGGAACTATAGCAAATTCATCTTCATAAATATTGGCATCATGGCCACAAGAATAGCAAGCATCATGTTCATCAAGGGATATTTCAATCAAATCATCGGAATCATCATTATCTATAGATTCATGCATATCATTATTTTCTCCCAAAGCAACAGTCATTCTCTCAATAAATTCTTTGACATAGACATTATGTGCATAGTTTTCATAGCAATATTTAAGTATGTCAAAATTTTCAGATTCGTAGAGAGTAATATCATACTTTTCAATCAAAGAAGCAACTTCATAAGCACCCTTAAAAGCAACAAATTCTTCAATTTGTTCAATATCATAGTAACTATAAACACCCTTAGCATAAGAAGATAAGATTTCATTGTCATTAAACTCACATAGGTAGAGAAGGTGTTTTTTAGGGTTCTTAGAGAAACAAGTAAAATCATAAATTTCACAAAGATTCCAAGCATAACACAACAATCTGTTTATTTGATCCCATAAGAGTTTCCCTTTTTCAGACAAACAGTGACGCACAAAATGAGCATGCTCATCTAAAGATTTCCCCTCAACTAGGCTAGTTGGGGTTTCAGCACGAGCGCATACGGATCGAAGATGATCCAAGTAGAACACTTTAAGTGGATCCATATCAATAGTTTTTTAGCAAGCACTGATGCAAGCAAATAGAAGGCACATGGAAACACAAACAAAAAGACATACGGGGAGATGGCGAAGAAAAGGCAAAGGTGAAGTGGGGGAGAGGAAAACGAGAGGCAAATGGCAAATAATGTAATGCGAGGGATAAGAGTTTGTGATGGGTACTTGGTATGTCTTGACTTGTGCGTAGATCTCCCCGGCAACGGCGCCAGGAATCGGCGAGTTGTCGAGATATCAAATCTTGACTTGACTTGGCGTACGCCTCCCCGGCAACGGCGCCAGAAATCCTTCTTGCTACCTCTTGAGCATGCGTCGGTTTTCCCTTGAAGAGGAAAGGGTGATGCAGCGAAGTATCGTAAGTATTTCCCTCAGTTTTTGAGAACCAAGGTATCAATACAGTAGGAGATTACACACAAGTCGCCTTGTACCTGCACAAACAAATAAGAACCTTGCAACCAACACAATAAAGGGGTTGTCAATCCCTTCACGGCCACTTGCAAAAGTGAGATCTGATAGAGATAATAAGATAAATATGTTTGGTATTTTTGTTGTATAGATTGAAAAGAAAAGATTGCAAAATAGTAAACGAGATGCAATGTAAATAAAAGAGATATAATACGATGGAAAAGAGACCCGGGGGCCATAGGTTTCACTAGTGGCTTCTCTCAAGATAGCATATCTTACGGTGGGTGAACAAATTACTGTCGAGCAATTGATAGAAAAGCGCATAGTTATGAGAATATCTAGGCATGATCATGTATATAGGTATCACGTCCGTGACAAGTAGATCAAAACTATTCTCCATCTACTACTATTACTCCACACATCGACCGCTATCCAGCATGCATCTAGAGTATTAAGTTCATAAGAACAGAGTAACACATTAAGCAAGATGACATGATGTAGAGGGATAAACTCAAGCAATATGATATAAACCGCATATTTTTATCCTCGATGGCAACAATACAATACGTGCCTTGATGCCCCTGTTGTCACTGGGAAAGGACACCGCAAGATTGAACCCAAAGCTAAGCACTTCTCCCATTGGAAGAAAGATCAATCTAGTAGGCCAAGCCAAACTGATAATTCGAAGAGACTTGCAAAGATATCAAATCATACATATAAGAATTCAGAGAAGAATCAAATGTTGTTCATAGATAATCTTGATCATAAACCCACAATTCATCGGATCTCGACAAACACACCGCAAAAAGTATTACATCGAATGGATCTCCAAGAAGATCGAGGGTAACTTTGTATTGAGAATCAAAGAGAGAGAAGAAGCCATCTAGCTAATAACTATGGACCCGAAGGCCTGTGGTAGACTACTCAGACATCATCGGAGAGGCTATGGTGTTGATGTAGAAGCCCTCCGTGATTGATTCCCCCTCCGGTGGAGCGCCGGAAAAGGCCCCAAGATGGGATCTCACGGGTACAGAAGGTTGTGACGGTGGAAATAGGGTTTCCTGGTGCTCCTGGATGTTTTCGGGGTATATGAGTATATATAGGCAAAAAAAGTAGGTCGGTGGAGCCACGAGGGGCCCACGAGGGTGGGGGCGCGCCTACCCCCCGGGCGTGCCCTCCTACCTCATGGCCGCCTCGTTGCTTCCTTGACGTCCACTCCAAGTCTCCTGGGTTGCGTTTGTTCCAAAAACAATTCTCCCGAAGGTTTCATTCCATTTGGACTCCGTTTGATATTCCTTTTCTGCGGAACACTGAAATAGGCAAAAAACAGCAATTTGCACTGGGCCTCCGGTTAATAGGTTAGTCCCAAAAATAATATAAAAGTGCATAATAAAGCCCATTAAACATCCAAAACAGATAATATAATAGTATGGAACAATCAAAAATTATAGATACGTTGGAGACGTATCATTGTCACGTTACAAATTGGAAACACAACTATTATTGAAACCGTGGGTGTTCTACTTACCAATTACGTGCCGCCACGCGTCACTTTTTTTATTAGCTAGGACGTGCCATGCGGGGTAGCTATTTGAGTACGGGAGGCGTGCGATCAGACCCCTGCGCGTGCTCATCGGGAGGAGAGCCCTTTGACATCTATCCGCCACGCACCTCCTTCCCAACGTCTCCATTAATGGCGCCCGAGCCCCTGTTTCACGGCATGGCTATGTCTCACTGGACTGAGATTTAAGAGACAAAAGTGAAAATCTGAAGAGAAAGTTTTGCACGGATCTTGATGTAAGATTCGACGGACCTATATAGCATCGACTGTGACTTATAGCAAGCATGATGAATATAAAGACGATGACAGTGGATAATAATTGTCTTACATATCTACGAAGATAACTAAAAAAGCCACATGCGGCTACGCCCAAAATACTCAAGGGCAAAAGAAGAAGGAAGACCCATGCAACGATCTAGCTCGCTGATCTCTACTTTCTTAATGCGCCGCAGGTCGTGGAGACTAGTTCTCACCACGAGCGGCGATGATCTCTTTCATCAGTTTCATGTCCTTAATACGCTGCTCGGAAGCAACCGCGGATTCCTCCACCAGCCTTTCGCGCTCGATGCGGAGCATGGCATTCTCGTCCATAAGTTTCTTTACGATGATGCTCGTCCTCTTCAAAAAGGCAGTGGTCTCCTCCGCCTGCTCTGCCCTTTCGGCGATCTTTGCCCTGAGCAGGTCGCGGTCGGCCTGGAGTTGTTTAAACGAGGCATTGAACTCGTCCTGCAGCTTCATCCAGCCGGATATCTGACCCATCTGGCTATGGACGATTGCATGCATGCGCTTGTAAGAGTCCTCGCCTGCCCGCGAGAGCTTTTTCCAGGTCGCCGCGGTGCGAGAGGACATCTCTGCTGCATTCGCGGCGCGGCAGGACATCTCTTCTGCTTCCGCGGCGGGACCGGAACAGTCCGCTGCATCGACGGTGTGGCGGGACCTCTGTGCTGCTTCGGCGGCATGGCGAGACCTCTGTGCTGCTTCGGCGGCACGGCGGGACATGTCGGCTGCTTTCGCGGCTAAGCGGGACATCTCTCGTGCTTCCGCATCCATGCTCGCCTCTCCGTGGTGGTAATCTCTCGACCGAGAACTCAATCTGGCCATGGCAGACGCAAGAGAACGATGTTGAATGACTTGTTTGCTTTTGTGGATGAGGAGGTGAGGAAGGAATGTGCAGTCATCTTGGCATAGTACAATACTTATAACCGAGTACTGATACGCTCCTAAGTGAGAAACCGTTTAGGTTTTGATCGGTGTGAACAGGTTTGCAATTTGGAAGGTGACGGGACACAGGCTCAAAATTTATTGACGATTATATAATTTCTAAGTGCGGCACTATTCCCGGACGGCGTAACGTGGGCACACTTTCTCGGCCGCGTACGTGGCATTTGATGCACCGCAATAGGCAATGTCAGCACACGTCTTGTTCCACAACACGCTTCTTTTAATTAGAATGTGTACCCGTCTAGCGCACACACGTTGATCTGTCTAACTGTTTTTTGTTGTTGTGGCTAATCGCAAACAATTCATTCGTGTGAAGTGTATGCCATCAATCGCACACATCTTTGATCTGGCTGACCGTTTCTGTTTTGTTGCCTAATCGCAAACAGTTAATCCTTCTGAAGCGTATGCCCTGAATCGCACACATCTTTATCTAGCTGTCTATTTCTGTTGTTCCGCCTCATCACAAATAGTTAATCCGAGTAAACCGTATGCTGTGTATCGCACACGCCTTCATCTGGATGCCCATTTCTTTTGTTCCTCCTCATCGCAAATAGTTCATTGAACTGAACCGTATGCCGTGCATCGCACACGCAACTAAAATCTGAATCGTGTTTGATGCATCCGTCATCGCAAATGTTTCGGACATTATTGACGGTTCTCTGACACCACCATTTGCGATTATTGCATCGCACACAGTTTCTCGAAGGGTTTCTGATAGTAGTGTCGCGTTAGCAGCATCCTGCAGTAGTGTCTCGCATGCTGTAGATGCATCTTTAATCCTACGGCCTACTTTTTTTAATGATTCTCCACCACACCCTGTGAATTAATCACGGGAGATTTAATCCCCATAAAATTAACAAAATCTGAGTAAATCTACATCACGTTCCAACCACCCCACCAGATCCCGTGCAATGGTACGTGTGAGTTAATCTCGCCAACCCGACCAAGCACCTCACCCCGTATCCCATCCCTCCGGCGAGAGAAATCCCGAGCTCGCTGGCGGCGACGGCTACCTCCACCACCACCCTTCTCCACATCGCCGCATTTGCTCCACGTCGGCGGTGCATCGTCCCCCCCCGTATCCTCCTCCCAACCTTGTTCACTGTGCCGACCTCACGACCCCATCGCCGCCCTGGTCCCGTGCCAGATCCAGCCTCGCCACCCTCACTCCACACCGAGTTGGTGTGTCGCTTCGGTGGGGAACGAAGCAATTAGCTAGCAAGCTCGTAACCCCCCTTCCGTCCTGGTCCTCTTCACCAGGTTTGAATCTCACGTCTGTAGTTCATAGCAATAGCACTCCAGAGCCGTCTCGGTTGGGGAACGATGAAATCATGCATGGACCATTGCAGTTGCAGGATCCCACACCCCCAAAGGCACCATTCTGAACCTAGCTATTGATTCCTGTCATCTTGATATAGTGCTAGTTAAACATATTTAATGTTGCGAGTACTGTGTTGATATCTCTATGCATATACCCTTTTCTTGGGTTTGATTTCATTATGTCATGCATGTAGTGGATCACTAAATCAGCACTGAATATATGTGAATTAGTATGAACATGACACAAATATGCTTCCCCATTTTGGCAGCAAACATCAAGTTTGTATAACATCATCAAATATACATGCTTCCACTTATAACACTACTTATGTACCAAGCGCACTCGTTTCATGCTTCTTACCTGTGTGCTTCTATATTGTGATTATTTTGTTTTGAGCAACTATAAAAATGCTTCCATTTATCAACAGAAATTTGGTTCTACATCGAAAGTTGGCGACACAAAAGATGCATCCCCATCATGCTACCAGGCTTAGTTCTTATATCCATTCTCAATTTTCTATGCTTCATACCAATATTAGTTGCGTCGAGTTCCCATGTTTTCATACTTCCCATAATTTTATGAAAAGTGTGCCTCTCCATTCGGTGGCCATTTTTGTTTTCTTTATTCTTCAAATTTCCATGTTTCCAATTAATGCTACCTACGAACCCAGTGAAATTTTGAATTCTCACATGGGTGTGTCTACTTAGTAAACATTTAGTTTTGTTTGCCCGTGAAATTGTTTCCATCCATCAAGTGATAATTGCTTCAATATATGTATGCTGACAACAGAATAGATGCATCCTCAGGATGGTACAATTCTTACTTTATTATCAAATATTAATGATATACGCATCATACCAAGCCCCCTAATGTTGACTTCCCATATTCTTATGCTTCCTACATTTTTTATGTACTGTGTTCAACAAATAAGCTATCTTATTTCTAATGCCTTGCTTCAATACAACTATTTTCCCCAAATAGGGAATGTGCGCTTCATCAAATGTATGCCCAAATCTTGCCCGCCAAGATGTTGCATGACAATCATGTAGATTTCTCAGATCAAATTTCTATTCTTCTAGTACATGATAGCATCGAATCATTTATTTGTGTTAGCAATGATTCTTTTTTTTCTCACATGTGTTTCTATGGTGATGAGGAGGGCGCCCGGAGATCACTGACGGATGCATCTACTTCCGAAACAACGAGTCGAGTTCACAATTTGATCGTCGTGGCTCAGGTGTTTGGGGTATACAACTTCAAGGTGGCACGGTGAAAAAGATCAAAATGCTCGAGCAAGGGCACCTCAGCTTTTGATGTGGATCACACCTTCCGTCACATGATGGCTAGATCACTTTTGAATTAGCAAAATTCATGCATGGAAGCAATTTGACTTCTCCCTATTGATGCATACTCTCCATTTGGCAGAAGCAATTTTTCGCACACAAATCGATATTTTGAGTTGGAACCATGTGTAATTATGATTGGAAATTTGTATCTCTCTGATGGAAGCAAGATACTGTTTACTTGGAAGCTGTTTTCTAGTCGATGGAAACAAGATCATGATGCTTCTCAAACATGTGTAATAATTTTCATTTTGATAGAAGCAAGTTCAAAGTAATTATCTAGTTGATGGAATCAATATAGTGTGATGCTTCTAAAATAAAATATCTTGTTATGTATGACATAAAATGTCAAATAAATCGAAGCTGGTTTCATTCACCACAGAAGCAAATTCTCCTATGATTGGAAACATAATATAAACTTGTTTTATAGTAAGTATACCGACGCACGAGATTATAAGCAACAAGGGTGGACACATGTATGACTTACATCGGTTGCAAATTTGGATAACGTTTGGTAAAAACAAAACTAAAATAATTTCAAAGTTGGTTCCTGAAACCAAGGATCCCATGCATAACTGTAGTAAATCCCACCCACGTAATCAGGGGACAGATACACATGTACTACATAATTGACGGAAGCAATTCCAGGGAAGCAACGATCGGTAATTTCACGCGCGGGCCTAGATTAGCAGATCTAACGTACATCATCACTAGTAGAAAACAGGGCTTTGGTCACAGGGCAATATTCACATTAGTCCTGGTTCAGTCACGAACCGGGACTAATGTGAGCATTGGTCCCGGTTCGTGCAGCCAGGGGCCTGCCGGGTCTCGTGGAGGCATTGGTCCCGGTTCGTCTGGCACCTTTGGTCCCGGTTGGTGGGACGAACCAGGACCAATGGGCCTCGCTCCTGGCCCACCACCATTGGTCCCGGTTGGTGGCTTGAACGGGGACCGTAGGCTGCCCTTTAGTCCCGGTTCATGCCACGAACCGGGACCAATGAGGTGCCCCCTCGCCCGCGAGCAGAGCCTCGCCCCTGGCCCATGACCATTAGTCCCGGTTTGTGCCACAAACCGGGACTAAAGGGTTGGTCCTAGTTGTGGTCAGAGTTTAGTCCCATCTCGCCAACCGAAGGGCGCTCACACTGGTTTATAAGCCCGTCCCTCTCTGCCTTGTTGAGCTCCTCTCAAAGTGAAAATAGATGCCCTTATACAGGGAATTTGACCTAAATTCAGAGTAAATTTCGTTGAAATTCATAGAAATTTATTATGAATTTAGGTTGAATTTTCTCTATAGGCGCATCTATGCTCATTTTTTTATGTTGGGGTTGGCGATCTTTACAGACTTTTTATGTGTTGAATATGCACCATTCAAAATCAGTCTCTACTTTGAATGGTTCATTTTGAACACACAATAAGTTCAAAAAAATGAAATGCCTTTTTAACAGATGAGTTTCCGTCCGAAACCCTGATAGTTCGAAAGAGATTGTCCATTTTGTTCACGAAGTGCATCCAGTTTTTTCCGTAACCCTCTCAACTTTTTAGCACATGCTATGTGGGTGAAATGATGATACCATGCCAACTTTCAACCTTTCCAGAGTTCATCTGAAGTGCTTTTCAGTTTCAGGGTCATTTAGCTCAAAAAATTCAGTAAATGCATGAAAAATAACAAATGAAGTCAGAAAGGGTAGAAAATTGATGATGTGGCTTTGAATGGTGCATTTTGAACACACAAAAAGTCTGGAGTTCAAATAATTTCAAAAAAATGAAATGCCTTTGTAACAGATGAGTTTCCGTCCGAAACCCTGATAGTTCGAAAGAGATTGTCCGTTTTGTACAGGAAGTGCATCCAGTATTTTCCGTAACCCTCTCAACTTTTTAGCACATGCTATGTGGGTGAAATGATGATACCATGCCAACTTTCAACCTTTTCAGAGTTCAACTGAAGTGCTTTTCAGTTTTAGGGTCATTTAGCTCAAAAAATTCAGTAAATGCATGAAAAATAACAAATGAAGTCAGAAAGGGTTGAAAATTGATCATGTGGCTTTGAATGGTGCATTTTGAACACACAAAAAGTCTGGAGTTCAAATAAGTTCAAAAAATGAAATGCCTTTGTAACAGATGAGTTTCCGTCCGAAACCCTGATAGTTCAAAAGAGATTGTCCGTTTTGTACACGAAGTGCATCCAGTTTTTTCCGTAACCCTCTCAACTTTTTAGCACATACTATATGGGTGAAATGAAGATACCATGCCAACTTTCAACCTTTTCAGAGCTCATCTGAAGTGCTTTTCAGTTTCAGGGTCATTTAGCTCAAAAAATTCAGTAAATGCATGAAAAATAACAAATGAAGTCAGAAAGGGTTGAAAATTGATGATGTGGCTTTGAATGGTGCATTTTGAACACACAAAAAGTCTGGAGTTCAAATAAGTTAAAAAAAATGAAATGCCTTCGTAACAGATGAGTTTCCGTCCGAAACCCTGATAGTTCAAAAGAGATTGTCCGTTTTGTACACGAAGTGCATCCAGTATTTTCCGTAACCCTCTCAACTTTTTAGCACATGCTATGTGGGTGAAATGATGATACCATGCCAACTTTCAACCTTTTCAGAGTTCAACTGAAGTGCTTTTCAGTTTCAGGGTCATTTAGCTCAAAAACTTCAGTAAATGCATGAAAAATAACAAATGAAGTCAGAAAGGGTTGAAAATTGATCATGTGGCTTTGAATGGTGCATTTTGAACACACAAAAAGTCTGGAGTTCAAATATGTTCAAAAAAATGAAATGCCTTCGTGACAGATGAGTTTCCGTCCGAAACCCTGATAGTTCAAAAGAGATTGTCCGTTTTGTACACGAAGTGCATCCAGTTTTTTCCGTAACCCTCTCAACTTTTTAGCACATGCTATGTGGGTGAAATGATGATACCATGCCAACTTTCAACCTTTTCAGAGTTCATCTGAGGTGCTTTTCAGTTTCAGGGTCATTTAGCTCAAAAAATTCAGTAAATGCATGAAAAATAACAAATGAAGTCAGAAAGGGTTGAAAATTGATGATGTGGCTTTGAATGGTGCATTTTGAACACACAAAAAGTCTGGAGTTCAAATCAGTTCAAAAAAATGAAATGCCTTCGTAACAGATGAGTTTCCGTCCGAAACCCTGATAGTTCGAAAGAGATTGTCCGTTTTGTACACGAAGTGCATCCAGTTTTTTCCGTAACCCTCTCAACTTTTTAGCACATGGTATGTGGGTGAAATGATGATACCATGCCAACTTTCAACCTTTTCAGAGCTCATCTGACGTGCTTTTCAGTTTCAGGGTCATTTAGCTCAAAAAAATCAGTAAATGCATGAAAAATAACTAATGACGTCAGAAAGGGTTGAAAATTGATGATGTGGCTTTCAATGGTGCACTTTGAACACACAAAAAGTCTGGAGTTCAAATAAGTTCAAAAAAATGAAATGCCTTCGTAACAGATGAGTTTCCGTCCGAAACCCTGATAGTTCGAAAGAGATTGTCCGTTTTGTACACGAAGTGCATCCAGTATTTTCCGTGACCCTCTCAACTTTTTAGCACATGCTATGTGGGTGAAATGATGATACCATGCCAACTTTCAACCTTTTCAGAGTTCATCTGAGGTGCTTTTCAGTTTCAGGGTCATTTAGCTCAAAAAATTCAGTAAATGCATGAAAAATAACAAATGAAGTCAGAAAGGGTTGAAAATTGATGATGTGGCTTTGAATGGTGCATTTTGAACACACAAAAAGTCTGGAGTTCAAATAAGTTCAAAAAAATGAAATGCCTTCGTAACAGATGAGTTTCCGTCCGAAACCCTGATAGTTCGAAAGAGATTGTCCGTTTTGTACACGAAGTGCATCCAGTTTTTTCCGTAACCCTCTCAACTTTTTAGCACATGCTATGTGGGTGAAATGATGATACCATGCCAACTTTCAACCTTTTCAGAGTTCATCTGAGGTGCTTTTCAGTTTCAGGGTCATTTAGCTCAAAAAATTCAGTAAATGCATGAAAAATAACAAATGAAGTCAGAAAGGGTTGAAAATTGATGATGTGGCTTTGAATGGTGCATTTTGAACACACAAAAAGTCTGGAGTTCAAATAAGTTCAAAAAAATGAAATGCCTTCGTAACAGATGAGTTTCCGTCCGAAACCTTGATAGTTCGAAAGAGATTGTCCGTTTTGTACACGAAGTGCATCCAGTTTTTTCCGTAACCCTCTCAACTTTTTAGCACATGCTATGTGGGTGAAATGATGATACCATGCCAACTTTCAACCTTTTCAGAGCTCATCTGAAGTGCTTTTCAGTTTCAGGGTCATTTAGCTCAAAAAATTCAGTAAATGCATGAAAAATAACAAATGAAGTCAGAAAGGGTTGAAAATTGATGATGTGGCTTTGAATGGTGCACTTTGATCACACAAAAAGTCTGGAGTTCAAATAAGTTCAAAAAAATGAAATGCCTTTGGAACAGATGAGTTTCCGTTCGAAACCCTGATAGTTCGAAAGAGATTGTCCGTTTTGTACACGAAGTGCATCCAGTTTTTTCCGTAACCCTCTCAACTTTTTAGCACATGCTATGTGGGTGAAATGATGATACCATGCCAACTTTCAACCTTTTCAGAGTTCATCTGAAGTGCTTTTCAGTTTGAGGGTCATTTAGCTCAAAAAATTCAGTAAATGCATGAAAAATAACAAATGAAGTCAGAAAGGGTAGAAAATTGATGATGTGGCTTTGAATGGTGCATTTTGAACACACAAAAAGTCTGGAGTTCAAATAAGTTCAAAAAAATGAAATGCCTTTGTAACAGATGAGTTTCCGTCCGAAACCCTGATAGTTCGAAAGAGATTGTCCGTTTTGTACACGAAGTGCATCCAGTATTTTCCGTGACCCTCTCAACTTTTTAGCACATGCTATGTGGGTGAAATGATGATACCATGCCAACTTTCAACCTTTTCAGAGTTCATCTGAAGTGCTTTTGAGTTTCAGGGTCATTTAGCTCAAAAAATTCAGTAAATGCATGAAAAATAACAAATGAAGTCAGAAAGGGTTGAAAATTGATGATGTGGCTTTGAATGGTGCATTTTGAACACACAAAAAGTCTGGAGTTCAAATAAGTTCAAAAAAAATGAAATGCCTTTGTAACAGATGAGTTTCCGTCCAAAACCCTGATAGTTCGAAAGAGATTGTCCGTTTTGTACACGAAGTGCATCCAGTATTTTCCGTGACCCTCTCAACTTTTTAGAACATGCTATGTGGGTGAAATGATGATACCATGCCAACTTTCAACCTTTTCAGAGTTCATCTGAAGTGCTTTTGAGTTTCAGGGTCATTTAGCTCAAAAAATTCAGTAAATGCACGAAAAATAACAAATGAAGTCAGAAAGGGTTGAAAATTGATGATGTGGCTTTGAATGGTGCATTTTGAACACACTAAAAGTCTGGAGTTCAAATAAGTTCAAAAAAATGAAATGCCTTTGTAACAGATGAGTTTCCGTTCGAAACCCTGATAGTTCGAAAGAGATTGTCCGTTTTGTACACGAAGTGCATCCAGTTTTTTCCGTAACCCTCTGAACTTTTTAGCACATGCTATGTGGGTGAAATGATGATACCATGCCAACTTTCAACCTTTTCAGAGTTCATCTGAAGTGCTTTGAGTTTCAGGGTCATTTAGCTCAAAAAATTCAGTAAATGCACGAAAAATAACAAATGAAGTCAGAAAGGGTTGAAAATTGATGATGTGGCTTTGAATGGTGCATTTTGAACACACAAAAAGTCTGGAGTTCAAATAAGTTCAAAAAAATGAAATGCCTTTGTAACAGATGAGTTTCCGTCCGAAACCCTGATAGTTCGAAAGAGATTGTCCGTTTTGTACACGAAGTGCATCCAGTATTTTCCGTAACCCTCTCAACTTTTTTGCACATGCTATGTGGGTGAAATGATGATACCATGCCAACTTTCAACCTTTTCAGAGTTCAACTGAAGTGCTTTTTAGTTTCAGGGTCATTTAGCTCAAAAAATTCAGTAAATGCATGAAAAATAACAAATGAAGTCAGAAAGGGTTGAAAATTGATCATGTGGCTTTGAATGGTGCATTTTGAACACACAAAAAGTCTGGAGTTCAAATAAGTTCAAAAAATGAAATGCCTTCGTAACAGATGAGTTTCCGTCCGAAACCCTGATAGTTCAAAAGAGATTGTCCGTTTTGTACAGGAAGTGCATCCAGTATTTTCCGTAACCCTCTCAACTTTTTAGCACATAATATATGGGTGAAATGATGATACCATGCCAACTTTCAACCTTTTCAGAGTTCATCTGAAGTGCTTTTCAGTTTCAGGGTCATTTAGCTCAAAAAATTCAGTAAATGCATGAAAAATAACAAATGAAGTCAGAAAGGGTTGAAAATTGATGATGTGGCTTTGAATGGTGCATTTTGAACACACTAAAAGTCTGGAGTTCAAATAAGTTCAAAAAAATGAAATGCCTTTGTAACAGATGAGTTTCCGTCCGAAACCCTGATAGTTCGAAAGAGATTGTCCGTTTTGTACACGAAGTGCATCCAGTATTTTCCGTGACCCTCTCAACTTTTTAGAACATGCTATGTGGGTGAAATGATGATACCATGCCAACTTTCAACCTTTTCAGAGTTCATCGGAGGTGCTTTTCTGTTTCAGGGTCATTTAGATCAAAAAATTCAGTAAATGCATGAAAAATAACAAATGAAGTCAGAAAGGGTTGAAAATTGATGATGTGGCTTTGAATGGTGCATTTTGAACACACAAAAAGTCTGGAGTTCAAATAAGTTCAAAAAAATGAAATGCCTTCGTAACAGATGAGTTTCCGTCCGAAACCCTGATAGTTCGAAAGAGATTGTCCGTTTTGTACACGAAGTGCATCCAGTTTTTTCCGTAACCCTCTCAACTTTTTAGCACATGCTATGTGGGTGAAATGATGATACCATGCCAACTTTCAACCTTTTCAGAGCTCATCTGAAGTGCTTTTCAGTTTCAGGGTCATTTAGCTCAAAAATTCAGTAAATGCATGAAAAATAACAAATGAAGTCAGAAAGGGTTGAAAATTGATGATGTGGCTTTGAATGGTGCATTTTGAACACACTAAAAGTCTGGAGTTCAAATAAGTTCAAAAAAATGAAATGCCTTTGTAACAGATGAGTTTCCGTTCGAAACCCTGATAGTTCGAAAGAGATTGTCCGTTTTGTACACGAAGTGCATCCAGTTTTTTCCGTAACCCTCTCAACTTTTTAGCACATGCTATGTGGGTGAAATGATGATACCATGCCAACTTTCAACCTTTTCAGAGTTCATCTGAAGTGCTTTTCAGTTTCAGGGTCATTTAGCTCAAAAAATTCAGTAAATGCATGAAAACTAACAAATGAAGTCAGAAAGGGTAGAAAATTGATGATGTGGCTTTGAATGGTGCATTTTGAACACACAAAAAGTCTGGAGTTCAAATAAGTTCAAAAAAATGAAATGCCTTTGTAACAGATGAGTTTCCGTCCGAAACCCTGATAGTTCGAAAGAGATTGTCCGTTTTGTACACGAAGTGCATCCAGTATTTTACGTGACCCTCTCAACTTTTTAGAACATGCTATGTGGGTGAAATGATGATACCATGCCAACTTTCAACCTTTTCAGAGTTCATCTGACGTGCTTTTGAGTTTCAGGGTCATTTAGCTCAAAAAATTCAGTAAATGCATGAAAAATAACAAATGAAGTCAGAAAGGGTTGAAAATTGATGATGTGGCTTTGAATGGTGCATTTTGAACACACAAAAAGTCTGGAGTTCAAATAAGTTCAAAAAAATGAAATGCCTTTGTAACAGATGAGTTTCCGTTCGAAACCCTGATAGTTCGAAAGAGATTGTCCGTTTTGTACACGAAGTGCATCCAGTTTTTTCCGTAACCCTCTCAACTTTTTAGCACATGCTATGTGGGTGAAATGATGATACCATGCCAACTTTCAACCTTTTCAGAGTTCATCTGAAGTGCTTTTCAGTTTCAGGGTCATTTAGCTCAAAAAATTCAGTAAATGCATGAAAAATAACAAATGAAGTCAGAAAGGGTAGAAAATTGATGATGTGGCTTTGAATGGTGCATTTTGATCACACAAAAAGTCTGGAGTTCAAATAAGTTCAAAAAAATGAAATGCCTTTGTAACAGATGAGTTTCCGTCCGAAACCCTGATAGTTCGAAAGAGATTGTCCGTTTTGTACACGAAGTGCATCCAGTATTTTCCGTGACCCTCTCAACTTTTTAGCACATGCTATGTGGGTGAAATGATGATACCATGCCAACTTTCAACCTTTTCAGAGTTCATCTGAAGTGCTTTTGAGTTTCAGGGTCATTTAGCTCAAAAAATTCAGTAAATGCATGAAAAATAACAAATGAAGTCAGAAAGGGTTGAAAATTGATGATGTGGCTTTGAATGGTGCATTTTGAACACACAAAAAGTCTGGAGTTCAAATAAGTTCAAAAAAAATGAAATGCCTTTGTAACAGATGAGTTTCCGTCCGAAACCCTGATAGTTCGAAAGAGATTGTCCGTTTTGTACACGAAGTGCATCCAGTATTTTCCGTGACCCTCTCAACTTTTTAGAACATGCTATGTGGGTGAAATGATGATACCATGCCAACTTTCAACCTTTTCAGAGTTCATCTGAAGTGCTTTTGAGTTTCAGGGTCATTTAGCTCAAAAAATTCAGTAAATGCACGAAAAATAACAAATGAAGTCAGAAAGGGTTGAAAATTGATGATGTGGCTTTGAATGGTGCATTTTGAACACACTAAAAGTCTGGAGTTCAAATAAGTTCAAAAAAATGAAATGCCTTTGTAACAGATGAGTTTCCGTTCGAAACCCTGATAGTTCGAAAGAGATTGTCCGTTTTGTACACGAAGTGCATCCAGTTTTTTCCGTAACCCTCTCAACTTTTTAGCACATGCTATGTGGGTGAAATGATGATACCATGCCAACTTTCAACCTTTTCAGAGTTCATCTGAAGTGCTTTTCAGTTTCAGGGTCATTTAGCTCAAAAAATTCAGTAAATGCATGAAAAATAACAAATGAAGTCAGAAAGGGTTGAAAATTGATGATGTGGCTTTGAATGGTGCATTTTGAACACACTAAAAGTCTGGAGTTCAAATAAGTTCAAAAAAATGAAATGCCTTTGTAACAGATGAGTTTCCGTTCGAAACCCTGATAGTTCGAAAGAGATTGTCCGTTTTGTACACGAAGTGCATCCAGTTTTTTCCGTAACCCTCTCAACTTTTTAGCACATGCTATGTGGGTGAAATGATGATACCATGCCAACTTTCAACCTTTTCAGAGTTCATCTGAAGTGCTTTTCAGTTTCAGGGTCATTTAGCTCAAAAAATTCAGCAAATGCATGAAAAATAACAAATGAAGTCAGAAAGGGTTGAAAATTGATGATGTGGCTTTGAATGGTGCATTTTGAACACACAAAAAGTCTGGAGTTCAAATAAGTTCAAAAAAATGAAATGCCTTTGTAACAGATGAGTTTCCGTTCGAAACCCTGATAGTTCGAAAGAGATTGTCCGTTTTGTACACGAAGTGCATCCAGTTTTTTCCGTAACCCTCTCAACTTTTTAGCACATGCTATGTGGGTGAAATGATGATACCATGCCAACTTTCAACCTTTTCAGAGTTCATCTGAAGTGCTTTTCAGTTTCAGGGTCATTTAGCTCAAAAAATTCAGTAAATGCATGAAAAATAACAAATGAAGTCAGAAAGGGTAGAAAATTGATGATGTGGCTTTGAATGGTGCATTTTGATCACACAAAAAGTCTGGAGTTCAAATAAGTTCAAAAAAATGAAATGCCTTTGTAACAGATGAGTTTTCCGTCCGAAACCCTGATAGTTCGAAAGAGATTGTCCGTTTTGTACACGAAGTGCATCCAGTATTTTCCGTGACCCTCTCAACTTTTTAGCACATGCTATGTGGGTGAAATGATGATACCATGCCAACTTTCAACCTTTTCAGAGTTCATCTGAAGTGCTTTTGAGTTTCAGGGTCATTTAGCTCAAAAAATTCAGTAAATGCATGAAAAATAACAAATGAAGTCAGAAAGGGTTGAAAATTGATGATGTGGCTTTGAATGGTGCATTTTGAACACACAAAAAGTCTGGAGTTCAAATAAGTTCAAAAAAAATGAAATGCCTTTGTAACAGATGAGTTTCCGTCCGAAACCCTGATAGTTCGAAAGAGATTGTCCGTTTTGTACACGAAGTGCATCCAGTATTTTCCGTGACCCTCTCAACTTTTTAGAACATGCTATGTGGGTGAAATGATGATACCATGCCAACTTTCAACCTTTTCAGAGTTCATCTGAAGTGCTTTTGAGTTTCAGGGTCATTTAGCTCAAAAAAATTCAGTAAATGCACGAAAAATAACAAATGAAGTCAGAAAGGGTTGAAAATTGATGATGTGGCTTTGAATGGTGCATTTTGAACACACTAAAAGTCTGGAGTTCAAATAAGTTCAAAAAAATGAAATGCCTTTGTAACAGATGAGTTTCCGTTCGAAACCCTGATAGTTCGAAAGAGATTGTCCGTTTTGTACACGAAGTGCATCCAGTTTTTTCCGTAACCCTCTCAACTTTTTAGCACATGCTATGTGGGTGAAATGATGATACCATGCCAACTTTCAACCTTTTCAGAGTTCATCTGAAGTGCTTTTCAGTTTCAGGGTCATTTAGCTCAAAAAATTCAGTAAATGCATGAAAAATAACAAATGAAGTCAGAAAGGGTTGAAAATTGATGATGTGGCTTTGAATGGTGCATTTTGAACACACTAAAAGTCTGGAGTTCAAATAAGTTCAAAAAAATGAAATGCCTTTGTAACAGATGAGTTTCCGTTCGAAACCCTCATAGTTCGAAAGAGATTGTCCGTTTTGTACACGAAGTGCATCCAGTTTTTTCCGTAACCCTCTCAACTTTTTAGCACATGCTATGTGGGTGAAATGATGATACCATGCCAACTTTCAACCTTTTCAGAGTTCATCTGAAGTGCTTTTCAGTTTCAGGGTCATTTAGCTCAAAAAATTCAGTAAATGCATGAAAAATAACAAATGAAGTCAGAAAGGGTTGAAAATTGATCATGTGGCTTTGAATGGTGCATTTTGAACACACAAAAAGTCTGGAGTTCAAATAAGTTCAAAAAATGAAATGCCTTCGTAACAGATGAGTTTCCGTCCGAAACCCTGATAGTTCAAAAGAGATTGTCCGTTTTGTACAGGAAGTGCATCCAGTATTTTCCGTAACCCTCTCAACTTTTTAGCACATAATATATGGGTGAAATGATGATACCATGCCAACTTTCAACCTTTTCAGAGTTCATCTGAAGTGCTTTTCAGTTTCAGGGTCATTTAGCTCAAAAAATTCAGTAAATGCATGAAAAATAACAAATGAAGTCAGAAAGGGTTGAAAATTGATGATGTGGCTTTGAATGGTGCATTTTGAACACACTAAAAGTCTGGAGTTCAAATAAGTTCAAAAAAATGAAATGCCTTTGTAACAGATGAGTTTCCGTCCGAAACCCTGATAGTTCGAAAGAGATTGTCCGTTTTGTACACGAAGTGCATCCAGTATTTTCCGTGACCCCTCTCAACTTTTTAGAACATGCTATGTGGGTGAAATGATGATACCATGCCAACTTTCAACCTTTTCAGAGTTCATCTGAGGTGCTTTTCTGTTTTAGGGTCATTTAGCTCAAAAAATTCAGTAAATGCATGAAAAATAACAAATGAAGTCAGAAAGGGTTGAAAATTGATGATGTGGCTTTGAATGGTGCATTTTGAACACACAAAAAGTCTGGAGTTCAAATAAGTTCAAAAAAATGAAATGCCTTCGTAACAGATGAGTTTCCGTCCGAAACCCTGATAGTTCGAAAGAGATTGTCCGTTTTGTACACGAAGTGCATCCAGTTTTTTCCGTAACCCTCTCAACTTTTTAGCACATGCTATGTGGGTGAAATGATGATACCATGCCAACTTTCAACCTTTTCAGAGCTCATCTGAAGTGCTTTTGAGTTTCAGGGTCATTTAGCTCAAAAATTCAGTAAATGCATGAAAAATAACAAATGAAGTCAGAAAGGGTTGAAAATTGATGATGTGGCTTTGAATGGTGCATTTTGAACACACTAAAAGTCTGGAGTTCAAATAAGTTCAAAAAAATGAAATGCCTTTGTAACAGATGAGTTTCCGTTCGAAACCCTGATAGTTCGAAAGAGATTGTCCGTTTTGTACACGAAGTGCATCCAGTTTTTTCCGTAACCCTCTCAACTTTTTAGCACATGCTATGTGGGTGAAATGATGATACCATGCCAACTTTCAACCTTTTCAGAGTTCATCTGAAGTGCTTTTCAGTTTCAGGGTCATTTAGCTCAAAAAATTCAGTAAATGCATGAAAAATAACAAATGAAGTCAGAAAGGGTAGAAAATTGATGATGTGGCTTTGAATGGTGCATTTTGAACACACAAAAAGTCTGGAGTTCAAATAAGTTCAAAAAAATGAAATGCCTTTGTAACAGATGAGTTTCCGTCCGAAACCCTGATAGTTCGAAAGAGATTGTCCGTTTTGTACACGAAGTGCATCCAGTATTTTCCGTGACCCTCTCAACTTTTTAGAACATGCTATGTGGGTGAAATGATGATACCATGCCAACTTTCAACCTTTTCAGAGTTCATCTGACGTGCTTTTGAGTTTCAGGGTCATTTAGCTCAAAAAATTCAGTAAATGCATGAAAAATAACAAATGAAGTCAGAAAGGGTTGAAAATTGATGATGTGGCTTTGAATGGTGCATTTTGAACACACAAGAAGTCTGGAGTTCAAATAAGTTCAAAAAAATGAAATGCCTTTGTAACAGATGAGTTTCCGTTCGAAACCTTGATAGTTCGAAAGAGATTGTCCGTTTTGTACACGAAGTGCATCCAGTTTTTTCCGTAACC